>NC_059391.1:29283145-29285645 GCF_019703515.2 Myxocyprinus asiaticus | reverse complement strand
TCAAAGTATACTTTATTGAAATTTGGTGTGGACTCCATGTTGCTACATGTCACTGAACATTAAAATTACCCACACAATAAAAAGACATTCAATCAATGTGAACTGCTATTAAAAATTCACACTAATACAGGCACAAATGAGTTATTTAATCTATTTAATTTACAATGTGGCACTCTGTATCTTCTTCTTCACCTGGTTAAGTATGCACCGCTCATATAGAGACTGCAGGTTGTGGTCCTCTTTCCATCCCATAATTTTCATTGCTGTCTGTACTAAATGTATTAACTTAGATTTTAGCTACATAAATCATACAGTTATTCCGTACCTGACAATACTTTCTAAAACAGCCTGATAAAACAAAAACACATTTTTTTTTTAAATATACTCAGTATGGCAGAGGCCTCCTCTTTGGCACCCTCCCAGCAGGTGGCGCCCTAGGCTACCGCCTAGTTCGCCTATGCCTAGAAACAGCCCTGTCTATAAGCAAACTGTAAAGAATCGTATTTACTACTGATATCAGCCTTTAACACTGACACCACACACTTTTCAAAACATTTCATTACAATTGATGTTAGTGCAACAGGTCTAAAGCCATTGTTTTCTGACGGCTTTGCTTTCTTTGGGACTGGTATAATCATAGCCTTTTTCCAAAGGTTAGGAACAGTTTGGGTGTTTAAAGATTGTTGAAAAATGGGGCAACACACAAATGCCACCGCCTCGACTTTTCCCCGATGTAGCAGTTCTATCTGCTCGAACAAGAGAGAAGCCTTCCACCTCAATTTGCGAGCAGGCAACCTCTGGATGAAGCCAGGTCTCTGTGAGCACCATAAGCCCCACGTCCCGATACTCAAAACAAGCCGTGGCTTTAATGCATAGTTCCTAAATTTTGTATTGCAGCGATCTAACGTTGCTTAGGATTACTGCAGGCAGCGGAGGTCTGTTGATGCTGTCTAACCCCTCCTCTTTGTCCTCTCCTCCGCCGACATCTGCTTCTAGCCGGCTGTGCTATCAGGAATGCTGGATGGAGCAACAGCAAATCATCTCTTGTATATGTCAGCGTTGGGTTTCTGCTCTTTGCCGCCGTTTGGTATGGGTGCCAAAGTGAAGCCAGGTACGCGATGATCAACATCAAAAGGAAAAACTGTGTGTACGCCTCCATTGCAATGTCCTCCTTTTCTGGCCAACTTATCCGTTGAACTCACTCAAGCAAAATAAAGAGACAAATTAACTAAAACGACATAGCAACATTTAACAGGTAACAATGTGTCAGCAACAACATGAGAGTCCTTGTCACCAGCAGAGCAGCGCCTCCGGAAGAGTTTATAGCAGCTACATGTATTGTACACATCTGGTTTAACGGCACAGACATCTGAAGGAAACCCTATCGCCCCACTTGAGAACTGAGGATTGTTACCACATTAGAGGTCAGTGGAGAGTTCCCACAAAGACTGAAAAACAAACATGTGTGTGTAAGTGTGTACCTTTCTCTCATAGACATCGCAGGTTGTGCGTTGAGGAAGGACAGCTGTTGTTCGAGACTGCACACCCGAAACGCCAGATAACACGATGAGATGATGAGCAAAATAATTCTGTGAAATACAAACACGCAGTTAAAAATCTTCCACCGAGGGCAGATGTTAGCTACTTTTTTAAGTGACATTAATGACAAAAAACAAACAAAAACTATACATCAGAGATAAGACAAAATACAGGAAGACAAATTCTGGGTCGAATTCAAATTGGCAAATTTCAGATGGCACCACATATCGTGCGGCAGTGGTTCTCAGTTATTTTATTTTTTAGGTCACACCCCCGTTGAGACTTGAAAAAACGTTTTAGCCTCCATCTCATAATCTGATAAAAAAAATAATGACTTTTTTAAAGCATTTTAACATAAAATATTTGTATTAAAGAAAAGTAAAAGGCCTGAAAATCGAATCCAGTGCGCAATTATTGCCTCTTTATTGAAAAATGTATTTCTGACACTGATTTAAGCGTGTCAAGATTTGAGAATGGGACAGTCCTCTGCGCCTGCCTTAAATACCTCCCACACTTTGAGAATCACTGTCATACAGGGTCATTTGTACAAGGGTCTTTACACTGAACAACCAACAGAGGGCCACATCACACACAACAGATTATTTTAAACAAGAAAAACTCCAACGTCCAATGAATTTCTGCTCAGTATGGAGGGAACGCAGTAGTTTTAAGACACCTTTCTAACTACCAAACAACAGAATAATAGTTATTAATTTAGTCTGTGAATAATAGTTCAATTTAAAAACAAATGTGACACTTAATTCAACACATCAACACAAACTCATGATCTGTGTAAACATAAAACCCCCTGAGAATTGGACCAGTGTTCATCTGAACACTCACAGCAGTATGAAGAACTTCAGGAGATGATACTCCATTTGACCCAGTTCTGCTTCCGGTTCTGTCAGCAGGATCTTCTCCACCTCCAAACGTCTCTCTGAAGAACACAAAACATTACAAC
>NC_059391.1:29090645-29278145 GCF_019703515.2 Myxocyprinus asiaticus | reverse complement strand
ACCTTTACACATATACTTAATTTAAACCTTTTATTCTTAATCCTATTATTTTTATATACTTGTACATATTTTTCATTCTTATCCTTTTTTTATTTAATTTGATGCAACACCTTGAGAAAGATAATAAAGTTTTGTTGTACCTGTAATAATGCAATAAAGAACTTAACTTAAAAATATGATAAAAATGACAAAAACTATAAAGAAATGGTGATCACTTACAGCACCTAAAATATACACGTTCCCTTATACATTCACATAAATTCTAACCTAAAATCTAAAAACAAAAGTTCATGAACATGTCCATAACAACCTGTGTGCACCAATAATAGCTTTAAATTCAAAACGTATTACTAAACCCAGTGTTTATCTGTTAAACTCTACCATGTGAACCTTCATTATTAGCATGAGTCTGCTGTGTTATTACAGTAGATATAACACCGTATATGTGTGTCGTACCCTCCAGTGGCGTCTCTGCCATGTACGGAGCGTCTCCTGCGCTCAAACTGCTCGTCGAGTTACCCAACAGGTCCGGCAGTGATGAGACGGAGGGCGCTGATGGTTTCCGGCGCCATTTCAATACGGGCGTGAAATCTGTGGCCACTGGAAACTCATCCTAAACAAACATGCATAAAAATAACAATGAAACATTTGCATTATTTGCATCCGCAGAATATAAATGGACTGTTAGAACTAGCAGACTGAGTCAGTGGTCACTGCAAAATTCATAGTTTAGTATTGAAAGTCTGGGACAAGGCTAACAGCAAAATCTATACATAAAAGACATTAGAAAAGTACCTAAAATAAATGAGTGAAAAGTTGGCAATTCAGTTTTAATGTGACCTTCATGATATACATGATATGCCGATTAATTTATCAAATTAATTGCCTATTTAAATATTTGCGAAAGCTCCCACATAACAATAATTTAAAATACAGTATAATGATGAAATAATTATATTTCAATATGAAATATATTATAAATATAATTCAGATAATTAAAATGCATTACACTAAGTGTATTTAGGTCGCTGTGTCAAGTTAAACCGTTTGAAATGTAGAAAAACACGTCTTGAACGCTCTGTCCAGCTGTGTTTGAACGCAAGATCGTGTTCACATCTTGTGCTGTCTCTAGTGTGCAAGCATGAGTGTGGTTTGTTGCCTACATAGCTGGAGTTTCACTTACTGCCCCCTGCTGAAAACAGGTGGTATTTCAAGCTTTTAAACGCATTGTTCTTTTGTTTTATATCACTATATGATTCTTATTTCAGCATTTTTTCATACCGTAGAGAGAGAACCCGGTTCCTCCAGGTACTCCTTTAGACTTAAACTCTTTTTTCCGTTCACCTGACAATTAAACAGACAGTAAATCATGTAAATCACTAAAACACAATGATCAAACAAGCATGCTTTTATGAGTCATGTTGTGATACTACAGCATGTGATAAAATTAGGAACATCTAAACAACAAAACGCAAATAAATGATGACCGATGTCTAGTGTGTGTGTGTGTTGTCACCTCCAAGTGTGTGCAGATTCTTCTCAGCACGTCATACACACTGTCACGTGACAGCAGAGATACAAACACATACTGTGAAAAAATAATTAAGAGTTTAGGGCTAAACAGTCTCCTTTTGCTTTCCATTTGATCTCATTACTGTCTAGATATCATTTGTGACTTTTGGCAAATACAGTATGATCGTCACTTAGACCCTCTGGTAAACTTTCTGAACTCTGTGCTTTTGCATCATAAATGTTTTGATTGGCACTGGATCAAACTGCTTGAAAACCCAATGATCAAGTGCGATGTGTGATGAGAATGCATGCAGATGTGCATGTTTGCATTCATCAGCACCTTCTGGCTGGTGTCGGTAGTGATGGCGAGTCCATTCGGAACCAGTCCGGCTGTTTTGTGTTTTTTCACCAGTCGCACGGAGACCACTGGGATCGCAACCTAAAACAACAGAAAAGAAAGAATCAACGGCAATATTAGCAGCAGCTTCGCAAAAACTTCCCCTGTGGCAGTAGTTGTTCATTTGTGAGTTGCAGGACTGTTCCCTCAATGTGCAAAACAATGCGAAATGCAACTAATCATATCAGACTCTGGATCTTTGAACTTTCCGTTCTATTGGCGTTAAACAAGACAGAACAAACAGAAAGAAAGATACTCTCTCGAACAAACCCAAAACTAAGCCAAACGAGAAACGAATGGAACAAAAGGTCTAGCACAGCTGAAATGTAAACAGACATAGAGAGAGAGACTGCGGCCGGTCTGAAAGAGGTCATAAGGTCAGGGTTCTGGCTTTACTAACTGTATGACACGTTTGTCGTGAGTTATTTAAAGCTCTTTAAAAGCAGAACAGAATGAGTAAAACAAGCATGCACCAATAAACTGTAGAAAAGTCTATAAAAAACCCTTCTTGACCAATTAATTTCCATGACATGTACAACAGTCATTTGTGATTACTAGATAAGGATTGAAAAAAATACTGTGATAGAGCAATTTCAATCAGATGAAATATTTTGTAGCTGACCGTAACTGGACTCGTGTACTGTATGTTGACTACAGAAATCCTATGATTTACTCGAGACTTTTCCAGGCATGGAAATCACTAGTTTTACGTGCATGTGGGAACCGTGAGTAATTGATATGATGGCCGACATTCACACTGATCACGTCCACACCAATACATTTTTGTTTGAAAACGCACTAATTTCGCATCGTTTATGCCATTTAGAATGGTGTTTTCCTCCACCGAATATGGACATTTTCGAAAACGCTCGACACTGCCGCATACTTAAAAAATTATAATGTTAGGAAGTTAAATGCTTTAATGTGGACGTGGCCTAAAGTAATGCCTAAATTAAGGCCCTCTACGCTTTTGTTTGTTGTTGTTTTTTTAAATAAAACATGCTTTTTTACATGGTGTGCTTCAGCCAATTCGCTGATTGTCAGATAACAATTTGGTCTCCGATATATTGTGCATCTTTACAATGAATGCAAGTTAAGAAATGGAGAATGCATCGAGCGATATTGGCTTTTAATGACCGAAACGATACTGATTATTTTTGTGTTTAAGTGTCCGATAATTGATAATGCCGATATGAATAACCGATTTTTAATTCTTGTTTTAGTTCTACTTTTAGGCAATTAACAACTTTATAATTTTATCACTAACCTCTGGTGAACTGCTTTGCAATACTAATACTGCACACTGTCAACAAAGAATTTAGCTGACTAGGATGCACCGATATGAAAATGTATGGCCGATCCCGAAATTTTGCCACTTACCTTATTTTGTCACTGTTAGAGTCACATGGGGTAACCTCCTAGTGGTCGCAATTAGTGGTTCTCGCTCTCAATGGGGCGTGTGGTAAGTTGTGCATGAATCGCGGAGAGTAGCATGAGCCTCCACCTGCTGTGAGTCTCCGCTGTGTCATGCACAACGAGCCACGTGATAAGATGTGCAGATTGACAGTCTCAGAAGAGGAGGCAACTGAGACTTGTCCTCCGCCACCCGGATTGAGGTGAGTAACCGCACCACCACGAGGACCTACTAAGTAGTGGGAATTGGGCATTTCAAATTGACATATTTAAAAAGATATAAAAAATAACTAAATATGATAACATGATGATTGATAAGGAAAAAAAAGTTATTTTGTACTTCTAAAACATTGCGCTTCTGTTTTTGCCATTCAAAACAACAGGACTCATGTACTATCATGTACTGTACATGATAGAAAATACAAATTCACACTATGCATATGTTGGGCAATTCCACGGAAATATCAACCAAATCATGGAAAAAGAAAATGTTTTAACCAAATGAACAAAACCCTCTTTAAATTCTGTTTTATATTGGTAAAATGGATATTATTGTTCAGACCACTAGAGGGCGCCGCTTGCTCACAGAGCGCTGAGTGAAGCACTGCACATAGACTATATTTTAATACGCAGCCTTTTAAGTTCAAAGTGCTTTGGATGGTTTTCCTCATCATATAGGTAAGTGCCACTTTCACAACTCTCACGTCTGTAAAGCTGGTTATTCCTCATTAATGTGAGAGCAACAAAGAATAACATTTTACAAAGTTACAAAAAATAAAGACGCTGACTATCACCCCTGGAGTTGCAAGTTCGAATCCAGGGTGTGCTGAGTGACTCCAGCCAGGTCTCCTAAGCAACCAAATTGGCCCGGTTGCTAGGGAGGGTTGAGTTACATGGGGTAACCTCCTCGTGGTTGCTATAATGTGGTTCTTGCTCTCGGTGGGGCACGTGGTGAGTTGAGCGTGGATGCCGCGGAGAATAGCGTGAAGCCTCCACATGCACTAGGTCTCCGCGGTAACATGCTCAACAAGCCACATGATAAGATGCGTGGATTGACGGTCTCAGATGCGGAGGCAACTGAGATTCCTCCTCCGCCACGAGGACTTAGAGCGCATTGGGAATTGGGCATTCCAAATTGGGGAGAATATATAAATAAACCATTGTTTTTTTACATTGCCTTTTACATGCTTATAGCCGATGGTTTTAATTTGGTCAATAATCGGCCGATAAACATCAACAAGCAACATCGGTGCATCCCTTATATACACTTGTTCAAAGCCCCTCACTTAATATTTAAAATGTTAAGTCTTTGATGCCCAAATTTATTGGTGAAACCAATATTTATGAACCAATAACCGATTAAGTTGAAAAGTGAAAATATCTGTTAAAAATATCCGTCAAATCGATTATCGGTCTATCTCTAGCCTCGTGCGAACCCGTGTCCACATGTGTGGACGTTGTATTTTGGCTTCGCGATTCGCAACGCATAATTTAAATTAATTTAAACCAGCTGAATACTGTTCACAAGACTCTACACTGTCATTTAAGGGTTAAACATCTGGCGCACCGCATCACGTGACACAACAGCATGACACCGATTTCCGTGAAGCGCTTCTACGGTCACAGTGCCACCAGAAGTGCCTCCGGTAAGAAACCTCTTTATGTTTTTTGATTGAAACCTGTTTAGTTGTAAACAGTATCATCTCTAGTTTTGTTTGATATGCCGCTTAAAAACATCCATTCATTTTTCGCTCTTCAGTGTGCTGATAAAGATGAAGTCCATATATGTGGAAATTAGGACCGTTTTCCCTCAAAAGTAAAAAAAATAAAATAAAAAACATTAACTCATCTGAATAATCAACACTTCTGGACACATAAACAATTTGATGAAAAAAATTGCTATATCTTGGTATTATTTAAAATGTCACTACTTAGTCCCGCTGTCCACTTAAAGTAAGTGGACATAATTTTTTTAGGAAAACTATTTTGCTCTAGAATATTTTTTGTTGTTGTTGCTTGTTTATTAGGTGCTACTAGTTACAAATCAAAAAGGGAAATGGAAAATGCACAAAGCAGTCACACGGGGGTCCCAGAAGAGAACTGTATTTGGTACAAACCTTGATGTCTTTGCCGAACAGGTTGGCGTAGAAACACAGCCAGTTTCGAGAGATGTAAAGTCTTCCTTGCAGCAAAATGTCCCGTAGAAGAGCACAAGAATACACTAGAGGAAACACAGACAACGTTTAAATAATGACACACTGTGTGCGGTACAACATTTTTTATATTCAGTCTAAATATGGTAAATGATGAGCTCTGCTTCTCAAATAGGCTTATTAATGTTTAAAAGGGAGACAAAATTATTCAAAATTTGTCCAACTTTTCTTTTTCAGCCTATGTGATGTTGATCATTTTGAAAATAGTTGGACTACTGGGGCCTGTGTAGCACAGCAAGTAAAGATGCTGACTATCACCCTTGGAGTCAAGAGTTTGAATCCAGGGCGTGCTGAGTGACTCCAGTCAGGTTTCCTAAGCAACCAAATTGGCCCGGTTGCTAGGGAGGGTAGAGTCACATGGGGTAACCTCCTCGTGGTCGCTATAATGTGGTTCTCGCTCTCGGTGGGGCGTGTGGTGAGTTGTGCGTGGATGCCACGGAGAATAGCGTGAAGCCTCCACATGCGCTACGTCTCCGTGGTAACGCGCTCAACAAGCCACGTGATAAGATGCGCGGATTGACGTCCTCCGCCACCCGGATTGAGGTGAGTCACTACACCACCACGAGGAGCGCATTGGGAATTGGGCATTCCAAATTGGGGAGAAAATCCCCCCCCACCCCCAAAAAATAAAAAATTCTATTAACATATTAATGCTTTTCATAGTTGATTCTGTGTTGGGTCACCATTTGATGTCCAATGTAAAGTCTGATCTAAAGTGAAAAATTTATACAATTTAACGTAGACTATATTAATAGATTTTATTTTATTGAAAAGAACATATCATAAGTCAGATACGTTACCCTTCATCAGTATCTCCTCCTTTGGGACGGCTGAGAAGAGTTTGTGGTATTGCGAGTTGTATTTGCTGACAGTCTGTGAAGAAAAACAAGCCTTTGACATCTGAAAGAGTTTTTGGATCGGTTTTAGTTTTTCAAGCTAACATCTGACCATCAACTTTATACACAACACGCAGCAAATCCTGCAACTTGATTTGGACCTGCTCGACCTGCTCGTTGCCCCTGCTATTAGGCAGATGAAAACTTGCGTAGTTGCGTTGGTGTTACAAGCTCGAAATTGAACAAATTTGTTGTCTTCCAGTTATTCCAAGATAAAATCCACTTGTCTTACTGCCCTAGAAGTGCTACACCGGCAAACTCTGGTTCATTCTCTTGCATCACAAACTCTCTAAGCGACAGAAACTCCTACACAAGCCACTGGAAACATCACAACTGATTTCCACTTGATATGAATGTTCGATGGCTTTATGGTCCTCTTGAGTCCATCAAATCAGAGTCTGAAGTGGCCCGTGACTCAAACGGAAAGAAGCTTTGTAATGTTTAACCACAATCTTGCATCATGTTAAACGCTTAATTGCAGACGGAAACTCGCACCAATTGAGAAACCAGAAAGCTTCACAGCATTTGATACTAAAGAGTCCGACTGCATCTATTCATTTGAGATAATTCATAATAATAAGAAATATTACGTTTAGTTTTCCTGTAGCTCATCTAGTAGAGGATGGAGCCAGCAACGGCGAGGTCATAAGGTCAATTCTCAGGGACACAAATGAATAAAATGTGGGCACTTGGAATGCACTCTAATGGGCCGTTCAAACCGAACGCATTGTTCCGTTAAAAAAAGCTAGAAATGAAACGAACAGGTGTCTCAAGATGCATTTTTAACAGCTGAACTTCTCTTTCAGGGGCCGTTCACACCAAACACTTTCTTGCGCTAAAAAAAAGATAGACGCAACGCAATGAATAAAACAGAACACATGTGTCTTGAGGCACGTTTTTAACAGTTGAACTTCTCTTTCAGGGGCCGTTCACACCAAAAAATTATTTTGGAAAAAAGACAGACGCAACGCAATGAATAAATCACAACACGGGTGTCTCGAAAAAAATTTTTTTATAGTTGAACTTATCTTTAAGGGGCCGTTCACAGCAAACACATTCTTGCGCTAAAAAAAAGCTAGACGCAATGAATAAAACAGAACACAGGTGTCTCAAGACATGTTTTTAACAGTTGAACTTCTCTTTAAGGGGCGTTCACACCAAAAAGTTCTTGCAGAAAAAAGATAGATGCAACGCAATGAATAAAACTCAACACAGGTGTCTCGAGGAACATTTTTAACCGTTGAACTGCTCTTTAAGGGTCGTTCACACTAAAAGTTCTTGCACAAAATAAGCTAGATGCAATGCAACGTATAAAACAGAACACAGGTATCTCGAGATACGTTTTCAACAGCTGAACTTATCTTTAAGGGTCCGTTCAACCTAAACACATTCTTGCGCTAAACAAAGCTAGATGCAACACAATGAATAAAACAGAACACAGGTGTCTCGAGACATGTTTTTTTTTACAGTTGAACTTTTCTTTAAGGGGCCGTTCACACCAAAAGTTCTTGCGCTTAAAAAAGCTAGATGCAACGCAATGTACAAAACAGAACACAGATATCTCGAGATACGATTTTAACAGCTGAGCTTCTCTTTAAGGGCCGTTCACACCAAAAGTTCTTGCACAAAAAAAAGCTGGACGCAACACAGCGCAATGTATAAAAAAGGTGTCTCGAGACACGCTTTTACAGTTTAACTTCTCTTTAAGGGGCCGTTCAGACCGAACACGTTCTTGCGCTAAAAAAAGCAAGATGCAACGCAATGGATAAAACAGAACACAGGTGTCTCAAGACAAGTTTTTAACAGTTGAACTTTAAGGGGTCGTTCACACCAAATATGTTCTTGTGCTAAAAAAGTTAGATGCAATGCAATGAATAAAACAGAACACAGGTGTCTCAAGACGCATTTTTTACATTTGAACTTCTCTTTAAGGGGCCGTTCACACCAATATGTTCTTGTGCTAAAAAAGTTAGATGCAATGCAATGAATAAAACAGAACACAGGTGTCTCAAGACACGTTTTTTTTTACAGTTGAACTTCTCTTTAAGGGGCCGTTCACACCAAATAGGCACATCGCAATTAATAAAACTGAACGTAACACAATGAATAAAACAGAACGCAGGTGTCTCAAGATGCATTTTTAACAGTTGAACTTCTCTTTAAGAGGTCATTCAGAAAGAACATGATGAGAAACCAGTGAGATGAGTTGCAACGATCAAAAACATTCATCTAGCGCACATTTACATAGAAAAACAATAAAAAAAACAGCACGGAGGGGTGCAATAACACGTCCAGTGTGTACAGCCCCCAAGTAGTTAGATAAAATAGTCTGCCAAATGCATACATGTAAATATAGTTATTTATGAAAGAGGTAATATAAAGAGTTATAACAGTCCAGAAAGATACTCACTGAACCCCTGTAGCATTTCTTAACGTCTTCATATGATAAATCGTCAATGAGTTGAAGCCTGAAAATACACAAACACACAGTAGTCACTATAACGGAGAAAAAAATAATGCGGGATGCGAATACGTTGGTAAAATACGTGTGAAAAATGCAAATCTGGTCTTTATGAATGTTATCACTATGCAAAAATGGCTTGAATGGCGTCGCAGACAAACCCATGTTTATATGCACATACAAACAACATGAACATTCCACACTACCCTATTTCTGTGGCTTTTGCACACGTTTCAGACAGGGCTGATCGATCCAAATGTCATGCAAAATGTGTGTGTACAGACGATCATGCAAACACACACGAAGACCAGAAGCTCGACTACCATTCCAGCCGCAGGCAAATGTGTGCAAATGACTGCAGTGAGTATTATAACATTAAAAGAGGGACCCGAAACCATTTCTACAGACCAGAAGAGAGAGACTTTCACAAGAGAAGCAACAAAAGATTTCAGCAAAAGTCTCTTCATTTCAAAACCCCAGATATTAAAGAGATCTCTCTTGTAACACAATGTTTGTGGTTGCACTACGTAATATTTCAGATCTCATCTCACTCCAGCAGCTCTTTCACCTGATTCCCTGATCTGCTGCACACAAACAATAAATCATTGTTTATAACTTCTGCTGGCCGCTGGCTTCAGAGAGCGCACACAGTGTTCACGGCGTTCGCGGATGCTGCTTCCCGTATGTTTCCTTCCTGGAATTTCCCTTGTTAATGGTGCAGTGATGGTGTTGAAAGCAGATGAGTCATAAAAAACAAATGTGTTTCAGCAGAAAGAGTCCGTATCTGTACAAAAACATTCTGTGGTGAAACAATAATGGTATCAGAAAGTGATACCATGGTACTTCGTTATATGGGTCATTGAAAAATAAGGTCGTCTGAGGTGATACAAATTATTTTAAAAATCTAGTTTAAAACACAAGTGCCAAGTGCACAAAAATGTAATCTTGGTTTCAATTTTTTTTGTTTAATAATTTACAGAATTTTCTACCATTTGGTTTTATAGCTTAAAAAATGTCAAGTGGTGCAACCATCACGCAAAAGGTATTAAAACACTTTTTCTTGCACCTTAAATACACAAGCGTGTACACGACTTAATCAAAAGAATATTTTTCAAGGTAATTTTTAGTGATGCACAATATATATCGGTGGCCATATCCATATCAGCTGATAAATGTGAATTTTAAAGTTATCGGTCCGATAAGAAAATGTGTCTGATATATTAAAGCCGATAAATGATGGATTTTTGGCACATGTGGCTTTTGATTGGTGCCTTCTGGCTTTGCTTTAGAGGATCATACTGGATCGGAGTAAACACTACATTATACTGTATTTATTTCACATGCATTTAGTTTCTTTTTTTCTTTTTGTATGTTAAAGCATACTGTTGTGTTTGAGACTTGTTTGCATTCCTTAGTTTTGTCTTTTCACAGGTTTGAATCAAGAGCACTGCACTGTATTTATAAAAGTAGCTCACTCATCAAATTAATTTTAAATTGGCAATAGGGATGTAAAATGTATTTATTTAACTGGTTCAAAGTAGACTACATTTGGTAAATGATTTAAACGTTTCAGATGTTTTTTGCAGGTTCCTTGTTTTCTGCAACAGAAGTTTTTTTTTTTTTTGGGGGGGGGGGGTTTCCGCTTTTTCTCCCAATTTGGAATGCCCAATTCCCAATGCGCTCTAAGTCCTCATGGTTGCATAGTGATTCGCCTCAGTCCGGGTGGCGGAGGACGAATCCCAGTTGCCTCCGCGTCTGAGACAGTCAACCCGCGCATCTTATCACGTGGCTTGTTGAGCGCGTTGCCACGGAGACATAGTGTGTGTGGAGGCCTCACGCCATCAACCGCGGCAACCACGCTCAATTCACCATGCGCCCCACCGAGAACAAACCACATTATAGCGACCACGAGGAGGTTACCCCATGTGACTCTACCCTCCCTAGCAACCGGGCCAATTTGGTTGCTTAGGAGACCTGGCTGGAGTCACTCAGCACACCCTGGGATTCGAACTAGCGAACTCCAGGGGTGGTAGCCAGCGTATTTTACCACTGAGCTACCCTGCAACTAAAGTACCCTGCAACATGATTGATTTTTGTAAAATGTAGATTTATATCCAGATATAGATTTATCGACAAATATATCGGTTATCGGCCTCCAAATACAGTGAATTATCGGTTATCATATCGGCCAAAATTTCCATATACCGATATGAGTATATTTTATATACTCCAGTCAAAAATATTACACATTTTTATGTGTATCTGACAAATAATCTTGAGATGATTTAAAACACAAGTGTCAAGTTTGTTGACATTTCAAAAACATTTACAGTAATAAAAAATGAAAATATATTTAAAAAATTAAATTAATTACAAAATATCGTGATGTAACCATAAAGTAAAAAGTTATAAAGTACTTTCCTTGCACCTTAAATACACAAGAGTGTAGACAACGTTTAATTTAATTCATTTAAAAAAAAAAGTTTTCGATCAAATTTTTCAAAGTAATTTTTAGACGTGTTGTTGACAAATAAACTTGATGTCCACGATGGTTAAAATTATAAATTTGATAAAAATCTAGTTTAAAACACAAGTGTAAATTTGTAGAAATGTAATCTTGGTTTCTCACATTTTTGAAAAAATAAAAAAATAATAAATTACAGCAATTTTTAAAAAGACAAAATTCTTTAATAACTTATGTTATGTAACAGATCAAAAAAATGATTAACCTTTTATTTATTTATTTAATTATTCTTCCTGTTGCAATGTGTTTTTTATAATGTTTTTATGACGTGTTGTAAATGTTCGGTAATGTATTGTTGATTGTATTTTGTCTTAACAAGTTTTTGTCTGTTTGTGTCTGTAGCTCTACTTGTAATTGCCCCACTGGGAGATTGATAAACTTGTAAACTTAAACTTAATCATTCATTTCAAACATACTTTAAAGTTATTTATTTATTTATTTATTTTTGAGTCACGAATATCAAGACGTTTTCTCAGGGTTACTCCATATGACCTGAACAAAATGTGCTGCTTCATAAAAATTTAAAAATATTAGATATTAGATATATTAGATATAGTAATGATCTGCACTACCTGAATTTGATTTGATGGACAAAAGTTTTTCAGATATTAAAATATTTAAAAAAACAAAGTTTCTGCTTATGTTTTACAAAATAATAATAAACGATTATTCCAATCTACTCGTGCTGACACTTCTTATTATCAAGAATTTCAGCTTTTACGGACGGTTACACCACGTGACATTTTTCACTTTTATCCCCAGAAAAAAAAATATCAAAATGACTTTGTACTCAGAAATTGAAAACATGTTCATCATGGAATAGGTGTTTTGTGTGAATTGCATTTTTTATTTATTTATTTATTTTTTATTCTCTCCCCAATTTGGAATGCCCAATTCCCAATGCGCTCTAAGTCCTCGTGGTGGCGTAGTGACTCGTCTCAATCCGGGTGGTGGAGGATGAATCCCAGTTGCCTCCGCGTCTGAGACCGTCAATCCGCGCATCTTATCACGTGGCTTGTTGAGCGGGTTACCGCAGAGACGTAGCGAAGTAGCGAGGCTTCACGCTATTCTCCGTGGCATCCACGCACAACTCACCACACGCCCCACCAAGAGCAAGAACCACATTATAGTGACCACGAGGAGGTTACCCCATGTGACTCTGCCCTCCCTAGCAACCGGGCCAATTTGGTTGCTTAGGAGACCTGGCTGGAGTCACTCAGCACGCCCTGGATTCAAACTCGCGACTCCAGGTGTGGTAGTCAGCGTCTTTACTCGCTGAGCTACCCAGACCCTTTTTAATGTATTTTTTAACAACTTAAATATAATAATTGTCACATCATTGACCCATATATCAAAGTACTGAATGATTAACCTATTCACGTGCAATGATATATGCATTGTACTTTCAGTTACTTGATAAATGTCCAAAAAACATTGGTATAGTGATGGGATCAGATAGTCACACCATGTACCACAGTACTGAATGATTATCATATGGTATTTCCATTGTGCCTTAATATGCTGTTCATGTAAGAATAGCAAAGTATTAACATGGTGCATGTCCAAAAACAATGATATTAAAATGGTATCATACCACATCCAAACAAATGATGACCAAAAAACACATGGTGCTACCATCAAGAAAATCCCAAAAATAGTTAGTAAATTACTTGTTCAAGAATCATGGTAGATGATGGTACTTTTTTCATGGAGTCAAACACAGAATCCATTCAGAAACAGTGATGTTTCCTCACGTTATTCTGTTCTGCACAAACACAAAACTTGTAGAGCTTTAAACACTGGGCTGTGAGTCGAGCAGATTCTTCAGTGAAAGTGCTACTCTCATGATTTAACACACAGTCACACAGAAACGGCAATGATTCCAGAAATATCTGAGCTCTGAATCAAGAGTTTGTTCTGTGTGCAGGGGTCTGGCAGTGTTTCAAAATGGTTAACACACACACACACACACACACACACACACACACTTTTTCTTAACATCACTGAGATCCTTGTGTAACGTTCTGTTGCATTAACGACACACACACACAACGTACAGTTACCACATCACTGTGAAACACACAGTTTGTGGCATGATTTAGTTACTCACCCTGAGGTAATCCGTGCAATCATTTCCTGTTCGTCTGCACTAAAACGGTCACATATTGTTCACATGTTGTTGTTTGTCTTCTTAAGCAAACAAGAGTCTTTAAAATACTCCTGAGTCTCTGAGGACATTTTAAACAAAACTGAAACTGTAAAAACTTTCTTTGCTTAGGTTCTTGATCAAATAAGAAATATTCATAATTCTAGAACTGCACGATTATGACTATATTGCAATTGTAATTCATTTCAATTAAAAGACTTTATATTAAAACACTGGCAACATTTTATTTTAGAATTTGACAGTAATTATTTACTAATTATTGCACTTGTATGTAAAGCTCGACCAATTTTGCCGTGTCCGATAACTAAGGTGCCGGAAAAGACCGATAACCGATTTATCGGCCGAAAGGTTTTTTAAAACTGATTTGTCTTTCCTTACTATGACGGGCACAAACATTGAGGCTACAAGAGTCCAAAATAAAATAAAATCCCATATGCAGTTTATTGTGAAACCACAATTCCAATAATAACCAGAAAACAAGACTGAAATACACCGGGGACTCTTATTTTGAAATGACAGACTTAGTTACAATACTCTATATGTGAGGTCTGGGTAGCTCAGCGAGTATTGATGCTGACTACCACACCTGGAGTCACGAGTTCGAATCCAGAGCGTGCTGAGTGACTCCAGCCAGGTCTCCTAAGCAACCAAATTGGCCCGGTTGCTAGGGAGGGTAGAGTCACATGGGGTAACCTCCTTGTGGTCACGATTATTGGTTCTCGCTCTCAATGGGGCGTGTGGTAAGTTGTGCGTGGATTGCGGAGAGTAGCATGAACCAATGAATGAATGTCATGTACAACGAGTCACGTGATAAGATGCGCGGATTGATGTCTCAGAAGCGGAGGCAACTGATACTTGTCCTCCGCCACCCGGACTGAGGTGAGTAACCGCGCCACCATGAGGACTTACTAAGTAGTGGGAATTGAGCATTCCAAATTGGGGATAAAATTTGGGCAGTGGTTACGGCTCTGGGTTACTGACCAGAAGGTCAAGGGTTCAAGCCCCACCACTGCCAAGATGCCACTGTTGGGCAAGGCCCTTGACCCCATCTGCTCCAAGGGCACCATATCGTGGCTGACCCTGCGCTCTGACTAAAAAAAGAATTTCACTGTATAGGTTAAAAATGTATAACGTGTGACAATAAAGGCTTCTTCAAGAAAAGGGGATAAAAAATAAAAATGCAAAAAAATACTCTATATGTAAGTATTTAAAAAAAAAAGTATTCATATATATTTCACCAAATGAGGTTTGTGAATGAGGAATAAAAAAAAAACCTATCAGCATAAATTTGTGCCAATAACCGATAGTCCCAAAAAGCAACTATCAGCACCAATGAATCTGTAAAACTGAAATATTGGTCTACCTCTACTTGTTTTAGGTATTTATTAGGACTTAATTGGCAGATTTTTTATTCATCCCTAATAGCCGCATTCTATGTTTACTGTATTCGTCTCTACATACAGTATATTTTTATCTAAATCAATAAGCTGCACATTCTTACAGTGTTCTGAGAACCTATAAAAGACTGACATTTGCACAATACTAGATACTGGTACCTTTTGTTTTAACCTAATACGTTTGTTGTTAGGAAAACAAAAACAAAGGGGCTATAAGAACTCTGCCAATAAAAGGCCTAATAAATGCCCAATCCCAAACAAGTCCACAAGGTTACTGTTTGTAGTCTGGCTCAATGTCCCACCCACAGTATTATCGGATTGGTTATACACTGATCAGCCACAACATTACAACCACCTGCCTAATATCGTGTAGGTCCAGTGTGGCAGGGCGCATTATCCTGCTGAAAGAGGCCACTGCCTTCAGGGAATACCGTTGCCATGAAGGGGTGTACGTGGTCTGCACTACATCCACATGAATGCCAGGACCCAAGGTTTCCCAGCAGAACATCGCCCAGAGCATCACACTGCCTCCACCGGCCTACCTTCTTCCCATAGTGCATCCTGCTGCCATCTCTTCCCCAGGTAAACGACGCACACTCACCCGGCCGTCCACATGATCTAAAAGAAAACGGGATTCCTCAGACCAGGCCACCTTCTTCCACTGCTCCATGGTCTAGTTCTGACACTCACGTGCCCATTGTAGGTGCTTTCGGCGGTGGACTGGGGTCAGCATGGACACTCTGACCGGTCTGCGGCTATGCAGCCCCATACGCAGCATGCTGCGATGCACTGTGTGTTCTGACTCCTTTCTATTATGGCCAGCATTACGTTTTTCAGCAATTTCTGCTACAGTAGCTCTTCTGTGGGAATTGGCCCAGACGGGCTAGCCTTCGCTCCCCACGCAAATCAATGAGCCTTGGGCGCCCATGACCCTGTTGCCAGTTCACCGGTTGTCCTTCTGTGGACCACTTTTGGTAGGTACTAACCACTGCATACCAGGAACACCCCACAAGACCTGCCGTTGTGGAGATGCTCTGACCCAGTCGTCTAGCCATCACAATTTGGCCCTTGTCAAAGTCGCTCAGATCTTTACGCTTGCCCATTTTTCCTGCTTCCAACATGTGAACTTCAAGAACTGACTGTTCACTTACTGCCTAATATATCCCACCCCTTGACAGGTGCCATTGTATCAATATAATCAATGTTATTCACTTGACCTGTCAGTGGTTTTAATGTTGTGGCTGATCAGCGTATGTCACAAGTAAATGGCCAATCAACACTGTACTCCGTATTCGTGGGGGAGAGGTGGGAAAGAGGAAAGCAGTGGGAGAAAGATGAATCACTGAGAAGACGAGCTGTTTTCAAAGGTAAGAATGCAGATACTGAAGTTGCAATAAACATCACAATGCTCTATGCTAGCGGTCACCAATTAGCGGACCATCTGGGCAGTGAGACATCATGACAACGGTTGCCCCATCTCACCGTTTTTACACTTTAGGTTAGCAGCGTGACAAAACAAAAGAGCTGTGTACACCGCAAGCGCTCCGGGGCGTAGATAGCACTGAACTTTCAGTGCTACATCTTTGAATATTTTTCTCTAACACTGAACAAGCTTCATTAATGCCTTTTTCGCGCTCCGCATGCGTTGCCTCTCTCCCCCGGTCCCCAACATAAGGCGGCGCATAGTAGAGCTGGAGGTGCTGTTATTTCAACGACAGTAGACCGTAACGGAGAAATACAGCGAGCAGCAATATAGATGGGATTGATTTAACAGAGTACTCTCCGAGTTGATGTTTTTACATGTTATAGCTGATGATGGCATTGGTAGTGGTAGTTAGCTATCCAACGTTAGGGAATTTAGCAAACGTAACTTCAACTTTGCTAGCGTTAAATCGTTCACCTCCGTTGTGAATAAAATCCTGTTGCTCTTTTTGCACTTGACTAAACGGGCTAGCCAGCAAGCTACATGAAGAGTGTCAACTCCAATAACGTTGATTCTCATCTGTTATCACATGCTAATACATACCATTCTGTTATGAGTGGTAACTGCAAATGTATATCGGCCCCAAATATCGGTTATCGGTCTTCTTGATTATTAATAATCGTTATTAGTATCGGCCCTGAAAAAACACATCGTCGACCCCTAATTTGTACAACATTTATACATTTTAATGGTTCTTGTTCATTTATGAAAATGCAATTGTTCATTGTTAGTTTATGTTAGTTTGTAATGCTTGAACTAATGTTAACTTCTGCTTTTAATTTAAAAAATGTATTAGTGGGGGGTCTGGGTAGCTCAGCAAGTAAAGACGCTAACTACCACCCCTAGAGTCGTGAGTTCGAATCCGGGCCGTGCTGAGTGACTCCAGCCAGGTCTCCTAAGCAACCAAATTGGCCCGGTTGCTAGGGAGGGTAGAGTCACATGGGGTAACCTCCTCGTGGTTGCTATAATGTGGTTCTCGTTCTCGGTGGGGCGCGTGGTGATATGTGCGTGGATGCCGCGGAGAATAGCGTGAAGCCTCCACACACGCTATGTCTCCGTGGTAACGCGCTCAACAAGCCACGTGATAAGATGCGCGGATTGACGGTCTCAGACGCGGAGGCAACTGAGATTCGTCCTCCGCCACCCGGATTGAGGCGAGTCACTATGCCACCACGAGGACTTAGAGCGCATTGGGAATTGGGCATTCCAAATTGAGGAGAAAAAAAATAAAAAGTCACCTACAGAAATTTGAGTTTCATTTATTTCACTATATTTTATAAATGTTTTTGGACCATGCTATTTTACAGGAATGCTCTAATTTGCTCAATATTATAAACAATCAAAAAGTAAAATAATTAATCTATTTATATAAAATTATCTGAAAACAATGTGGTGGACCATTTCTGGTGCTGTGCAGCAAACACAAAATCTTTTGATGGCTTTGTTCATTTTAATTTTATTTAATTTTAGAGAGAGAAATTTTATATCTGTAAGTAAAAAAATAATAATTCTACCTATTAGGGAATAAATAGTAATTATGTCACAAAATGTGTCTTGGACTAATGCAATTGTGTAGTGTCACTGTGTTGAATTTCTTCCAATCATTCCAATTCAACTTCCTGTGGGGCGTGGCAAATTTAACCAATCCAACTTATGAAATTCTGAATTTTGCTATTCTGAGATGTATAAATAATCAGAATATGAACTGATTTCATTATTTATTCGAATTTAATATATGTACATGCATTTAGTCCTAACTTCAGTATTAATCAGAATGTAAATGCATACATATATATTTAATTGGAATATGCAATATAACATAATAATCAATATTTTTACTTTGCATGTTAACATGGTGTGTGAAATATAGACTGAATTACAACACATCCACAGGAAAGAACCCTGTGGAAAAGGCTTCTTTGTGCATGAGAATGGAGTTGTTCCCATCTAACGAGTCCCATTTTCTTCCTATTGTTTTGTACTCTATGGGCCTCTCATCTGTGGCCAAATAGCACATCCATAACAAACATGCCTACGCACACACGTCCTGCAGTGCAGTTCGCCTGAGCAGGGTTTGATGTGTAGTTTGGATGGTGTGGTAACTATATAAAGATGAAAATCAGTCGGCACTATTCTTGCACCGCCAGTACAATAAGTATTTTCTCAGAATTACCATTCGCCACTCAACACTGCAGAAACACTGTCATTCCACGAGTGCGGTTCTTGAATTCTCGCTGTGAGGTGTGGGGAATTTTTGAGCAAACCGTGTGATTGGAAACGTGTGTGTTTTGTGGCGTTCTGAGTGAACTGCAACCCAACCCTAAACCAGAAACCCGTCAGAGGAGGACAAGATCAGACTTGTGGAAGCAGGGAGTAGAAATGACTAAAAACTTACTCAGGACTTGTTTAATAACATGGAGAAGTTAGACTTACGAGCATATCTGGGGTTTTACAGTGCAGCTGGTAAAATGACAACAGAAGTCGTTTAACACTGAAAAGCAACCCTGCATCTTTGTGAGTGTGGCTGCATACTGAATCGCACACTATCGAAATGATGTAGGACACTAAACTAGGATTAGTGTGTGCAAAATCACAAAATGTTAAAAGTGCTTTGATGCAATACTGTATTTTCAAGGTAACGTTTGTAATTCAATACTTTGCTATTGTTATAATTACTTCTTACTGCATAAAGCATGTTTTGGAAATCCAATAGCATTATATGCATTTTATTGACAGCTTGACTGGAAATGACGCTCAATAAAAGTGATATTTCCCTTGATTTTTCTTTGTTTTATCTCATATTTCATCTCAAGCGTGCTCTTCACTGACACTTTTGTCCAATTGGTTAACAAGTACACTAACTTTAGAAAGAACTTTACTAGGAGTCGTAATTCTTGAAAAATGGGAAGAAATCCAATAAAAGGCATTTAAAAATAAATAAATAAATAAATGATGAAGGCGTGGTGAAAAGTTTCCAGCTCAGTTGTAATGTGGCGTTCAGTTTAAATCTATTCGTTTTAATAAAAATCAATGTGTGATACATTGTATGATGTGATACAGGCTAAATCAATTTTATGACTGCAATTGAGATCCAAATTGGTCAACAACTAGCAGAAATATACAAATTGTGGGCTGTACTTACATGAGACTCTGCCTGAAGTGGGCGGGGCATTGGGGGTCATCCTCTTTCTGAGGGTCAGTCAGCTCGATTGGGGTCACCAAGCCCATGTCATCACCCTGATCGACGAGCCCCGTCATTATGATCTGTTTAAAAAAGAACAACAAATATAAGCTCCAAAACCTAGTGAGTGGACTCTACTCAATGTACTGAGTAACCTCATTCCCTCAATTGAATTGAGTAATGGCATCTCCATAACTTGTGTAATTAAGTTCACTTAATGGTGTTCATCTACAATGAACCCTTCGCGTCTGAGACCGTCAATCCGCGCATCTTATCACATGGCTTGTTGAGCGTGTTACCGTGGAGACGTAGTGCATGTGGAAGCTTCACGCTATTCTCCGCAGCATCAACGCACAACTCACCATGCGCCACACCGAGAGCGAGAACCACATTATAGCGACCACGAGGAGGTTACCCCACGTGACTCTACCCTCCCTAGCAACCGGGCCAATTTGGTTGCTTAGGAGACCTGGCTGGAGTCACTCAGCACACCCTGGATTCGAACTCGCAACTCCAGGGGTGATAGTCAGCGTCAATACTCGCTGAGCTACACAGGCCCCCTATTCCTGTACTTCTGAATTGCACATGCACAAGAAGAACTGAGATTACAGGTTCCAATTTGACTAAAGTCTATAGATTTTTAAGAAAAATAAGTTCAAGGAACATAAATACTTGAGCACAAAATGTGACATTTCAAGTAGGGATGCACCAATGTTTTGGCAGCCGATATTTATCGACCAATTATTGACCAAATTAAAACCATCGGCATATCGGTTGCAAGCACGAAAACGCCAAAATAAAAAAGCTGATGGTTTATTTCAAATTAATTAGTGACACACTTTGTAAAAACTCTGTGAATTCAAATGCACAATCCAGAGATGATAATAGCAATATGTAGAAGGGTTTGCACTCCTAAGAACACAAAATATTTAATTACTTTAACGAGGAAAAATAGCGTTACAGATGTGACAGTTGTGAAAGGGAAACCATCCAAAATGCTTTGAAACCAGCAGTCTTCTGAGACTACTTTTATGACTTCTGAGACATCGGCATGATATCCATTAATGCAGCATGATTGCCCGAATTAAGATCGAAATGCAATATGGCCTTCAGCGATTACTAAACTTTAAAAGCTGCGTTTTAAAATATAGTCTACATTCAGCGCTCTGTGAGCAAGCGGCGCCCTCTAGCGGTCTGGACAGCATTATCCATTATACCAATATAATTCAGAATTTAAAAGGGGGTTTTGTTTCTTTGGTTAAAACTTTTTATTTTTCCATGACGTGGTTGATATTTCCGTGGTATTGCCCAACTATGCATAGTATGAATTTGTATTGTTCTATCATATACAGAACATACGAGTAAAATGTAAGTTCTGTTGTTTCGAACTACAAAAACAAAAGTGCAATGTTTTAGAGCAGGGCTAGTCAACTGGCGGCCCACAGGGCAAATCCGGCCCGCCAATCATCTTTGTCTGGCCCTCCGATCTGAAATACCAAAGTGCTCACTGTGCAAAACTCAGCATTCATAGGTGCGAGCCGCAGAAATCAGCGGTGAGTTTAACAACGCTCAATGGCACATGCAACAGCATTCAGCTGTTATCAGTTCTGCGGACCGGAGCGCGCGTTTAAGCTTTTATGGCGATAGTTTAGTTACAATGCTTTGCTAAACATGGATCACACCATTTAGGTGAACATTTGAATGCATCTTTTTCAATCAAATGTGATTATATAAAATTGCTTAGTTGTGTGGAGTGCGGTCAAATCTAGAGATGTAAAACATGATCACCGCAGTTGTGACAGAAATGTTGTCAGTACATATGCACATCTTAGGCAACAAAAGAGAAATAGATTTTGAAAACTGAACGTTCAATGAAAATGCGCTGAAAAGTTTGCATTTATTCACGATTCTTGAAGTGTCAAATGATCATGTCTCATCTGTTCAGGGTCTGTAGGGCTTGAAAAAAGTGATAATGAAACTGAACCTGCAAATATCCTGATTATATTTGGTTCTGTACAGCTGTGAGTCAGTCCTCTCAATCACGAACAGCATCAACTCAGTTTGTTCTTCTTTAGTCAATGATTACCTGTACAAAAATCTGACTCCTGCACTGGATATTGTGTGCAAATTCACAATATTTGCAGGACTCATTTTTTCCTCACTGAATAGGATGATACTTTATAGAGAAAATGGAAGAACAGACGCACACACAGCTTACCACGCGTCCCATTGACAGCAAGAACCACATTATAGCAACCACGAAGAGGTTACTCCATGTGACTCTACCCTCCCTAGCAACCGGGCCAATTTGGTTGCTTAGGAGACCTGGCTGGAGTCATTCAGCACAGCCTGAGATTCAAACTCGCGACTCCAGGGGTGATAGTCGGCGTCAATACTCGCTGAGCTACCCAGGCACAAGTAATGTTTAATTAAGACAACTTGATTTTTCAAGTAATGACAACGTTAGGGTTTTACAGTACATAGGCAGCATCATAACTGAAATGGAAGCTCATAAGTGACTGATTTGGAATGCTCCACATAGACGGCGCTCCTGGCGTGAAGTGCACGGTAGACACGCTTATGATACCTTAAAATGCTGTGTAGGTAGGCAGCTCACTAGGTTTTAGCAAACTAGCAAAGAAACAATTTTAGACTGCAGATTCATGTACGTCCTTAACTTTTCTCTTTAAATAATCCAAGAGAAACCATGCAATCCAAAACAACATTTCAAATTCAAGACTGAACGACTGACCTAGAGAAGTGAATTGGTTTATTGTGACCAGCTCAGAGCGGCCACGGCAAAACCAGTCACAGGTAAACAAGTCAAATGTGGCAAATCGCATTAGTCAAATCATGTGCATGTGAGAATGAGTCATCCATCGAATCAAAACCTTCCCAACAAATAATATCAACAGTGGAATATTCCTCCTGTCATGTCACCAGAGAGCCACATGATCCCTGGAGAGGGCCTTACAGCGGTACAAATGCAAAAGACTGTCAAAAAATAATGCTCCGATCGAGTGGACGGTCTGACATTTACTAAAGTTCAACAGATCTGATAATCCTAAAATATCCCTTCCTGAAATTTCAGTCGAATGTTCTGTTGAAGTGGAATGTGTGCAACTGTCAATAAGCAAATCTCTTGGAATTCAGTGACATCTGATATGCAACGCTTCCTTTAAAAAGAGCTTTTGTCCAATTCAAAACACCAGAGATAAATTTCCTGATGGTAACAGAGGTCTTAAAGGGACAGTTCACCCAAAAATGTTGATCCAAACCTGTTTGACTAAAATACTCACTGTTTCAAAAGTATAGATAGAAGACATAAACAATATGTGTGTTAACATGATTTTACTGTGATAAAATCACTTACTAACCACATCTGTGGAAAGATAGACATTTTACAACTTTGTTACCATGACAACATAATGCCATAATCGCTACAACCCTAAAATGACAATTTAAATAATTTTACAGCTCAAATAATGCATGCGTTTTAACAGAATTAATGTATGTTCTTTTATAAAATTATAAGCTTCACATTTCTGACTTTAAACCCTCTAAAAATTGGCCCCATTGACTTCCATTGTAAGTGTCTCACTGGAACCGTGAAATACATTTTTGTGGTTATCCACATTATTGAACTTAACTTGTATTGAACCCAAAATATTCCTGTAACAGTATAAACCACCATGCACTTTAGTTGTATTTAAAAGAGCAACGTTCATTCTGCCTAACATCTCCATTTGTGTTCCTCGGAAGAAACAAAAGTAATTTCGGTTTGGAACAACATATGGGTTGAGTAGACTATTCCTTCAAAATGTAAAATGCACTTTTGATGTAAAGTGTCACAGGAAGCAGGTGAAGGCCTCATACTTTCTCTTTTGAGGTTGTAGGAAGAGCTGGCAGCGTTTAAACACTCGAGCAAGTGATAACAGCTCACCTCGCCACACACACACAGATCTCTGAGATCAGACGCTAAACATAGCTCGCCAACCAAATGCCATCTGTAAGAGAGAGTGAGAAAGAGAATTGAGAGACGTGTGTGAGAGAACAAGCCCATAACAAGCACTAAATATAGAGGTGTGACTGACCAAAAACACTGATATGTCTGACATGAATGCTTGAAAAGGACTCAGCTGGTCTAGAGGAATAATGAAATACTAGGCCTAATTGATTTCATCTTTCTGCGCTCCTGAAAATGTGGCACATAATTCTGTTAAACACTATACAGAATTTGAAATGTGCTGGAAATGACTGTAAATCTCCTGTGATGCATGAACACACACTGTTGGACATTGTTAAGAGACAAATTAAATCAACTAGTGAGAGTGTGAAAAACATTTTAACAAGACTTCACTTTCTAGAAGTCCACAGTGCTGAAGAAACACCCTGACAGCCATGAGGGTGTTTGGTACCATTGTTTGGTACTGTTGCTCCCAGTTCACATTATTAGTGTCTGTCAATTTTACCAGTTACCTAGAGATGAAACCGATAGGCTATCGTTTAAAAGATATGACAACTTTAGACAGCAGAAGAAACAAAATAGAACAAAACATCACTTTTATACCTGTTTTTTTGTAATCCACTTTAGATTCACTAAGAATGTATTGCGGATAATACAGCCGTTTTTGCACTCCCACAAAATCACTGCTGAGCACAATTTGTGGTCTGATTCTGAGCGCAATATAGCAAAGGATGCCACAGGCCACCGTATTTGACAGACCGACAGACAGACAGACCGAGACATAGAGACAGACAGACAGCCTAAAAGACCAAAAGACAGACAGACAGACCGAAAGACAGACAGACCGACCAAGAGACATACAGACAGACAGATGGCATTAAAGACCAAAAGAAAGACAGACCGAAAGACAGACAGACTGAAAGTCAGAGACCGAAAGACAGACCGAGAGACATACATACAGACAGACAGACTAAAAGACCAAAAGTCAGACAGACAGAAAGACAGAGACCGAAAGACTAAAAGACAGACAGACAGACCGAAAGACAGACAGACTGAAAGACAGAGACCGAAAGACAGACAGACAGACCGAGAGACTTACAGACAGACAGACCCAAAGACAGACAGACCAAGAGACAAACAGACCGACAGACAGACTAAAATACCAAAAGACAGACAGACAGAGAGACAGACTGAAAGAAAGGGACCGAAAGACAGACAGACAGAGAGACTAAAAGATCAAAAGACAGACATACCAGGGGACAAACAGACCGACAAATAGACTAAAAGACCAAAAGACAGACAGACCGAGAGACATACAGACAGACAGATAGCATAAAAGACCAAAAGTCAGACAGACCGAAAGACAGACAGACTGAAAGTCAGAGACCGAAAGACAGACCGAGAGACATACATACAGACAGACAGACTAAAAGACCAAAAGTCAGACAGACAGAAAGACAGAGACCGAAAGACTAAAAGACAGACAGACAGACCGAAAGACAGACAGACTGAAAGACAGAGACCAAAAGACAGACAGAAAGACTGAGAGACTTACAGACAGACAGACCAAGAGACAAACAGACCGACAGATAGACTAAAAGACCAAAAGACAGACAGACCGAGAGACATACAGACAGACAGATAGCATAAGACCAAAAGTCAGACAGACCGAAAGACAGACAGACAGACCGAGAGACATACAGACAGACTAAAAGACCAAAAGACAGACAGACAGAAAGACAGAGACTGAAAGGCAGACAGACAGACAGACAGACCGAAAGACAGACAGACAGACCGAAAGACAGACAGACAGCCTAAAAGACAGACAGAAAGACAGACTGAAAGTCAGACAGACAGATAGACTAAAATATCAAAAGACAGACAGACAGACCAAAAGACAGACAGACCAAGAGACAAACAGACTGACAGATTGACTAAAAGACCAAAAGACAGACAGACAGACATGTATATGGACAGATATAGACAGACAGACAGACAGACATGTAGATGGACAGATACAGACAGACAAGCAGATGGACAGACAGACAGACATGTAGACGGACAGACAGACAGAGAGACAGACAGACAGATAGATAGATAGCTAGATAGATAGATAGATAGATAGATAGATCTCTTATTCCAAACAATACTTTGTGTGGAGGGGAAAGTGATTATTTTCCTGGAGCTCATCCAAGCTGTGAACAAACACACACACACACACACACACACACACACACACACACTCAAATACACACAGAGCCCCTGGGAAAATCTACAGGCACAGTGGAAGATTAGAGCGCTGGTAAAACCAGGTCAGAGAGAAGATGGTGCTGGAAAACTGCAGGGGTGGAAAGAGTACTGAAAAATAATACTTAATTAAAAGTACTGTTCCTTCTTAAAAAATGTAGTTTGAGTAGAGTAAAAGTACCTGTCCTAAAAACTATTCAAGTAAGAGTAAAAGAGTAGCTCATTTAAAAGTACTCATGAGTAGTGAGTATTGAGTACTGAGTTGCGAAAGTCATGCCCCTTTATAATAAAAACTCGATGCTGCAATTTAAAAATGCAGCACACATACCGTAATTTACATTGGCGCGTCATGTCCCGCACAATAGAGGCGGTAGAGCAGTTGTCTGGTACAGGGGCCACATCGAGCTTTAAAGGAATAATTCAAACAACAATTCAAATTCTCTCATCATTTAGTCACCCTTATACCATCCCAGATGTGTGACTTTCTTTCTTCTGCTGAACACAAATGAAGATTTTTAGAAGAATATTTCAGCTCTGTTAGTCCACACAATGCAAGTGAATGGTGACCAAAATTTTGAAGCTCCAAAAATCACGTAAGTCAGCACTATTCACTATTCACAGTTAGCCATGATTACGTTAATCTTTCAGTGAAAGTATCCATTAACATGGCAGTTACTGCTATTAAACAAGGAGTATTCGGCTGGTCATGTGATCTTAACATGGCGGCCTCCATGGGGGGACCCTCTCCGTGTAGAATGAAACAGCTTTTATAAGGTTACTGATATGAGTCCTCATCTCATCTGAGTGATCATTATTTTATACATACGTTTCTAAATTGCGATTCATTTCTTGAGGAGTAAAACATTACTGAGTGCACCTATAAATGCCATAGGCAGTCAAGGTGCCATACCTGTAGAGTGACCAGCTTCCTGCTGACCCAAATCTGACCTCTTCCTAGCTTTATTCAAATTCAGATGTTCTTGAAAGTGAAAGCTTTGTGGTGACAGGCAGTTAGGGGTTTGTTTATATCACTTATGAGCAACAGTAATAGTGATGCTTGACTAAGCAAATGCCACTAATAAAAAGTGAAGGCATAGATCTTTTTTGCACTTAACAGTGACTTGTCAAAACGCACAAACTGGCGGAGACCCACAAGGAAGCATGAACTGGAAATAATGCAAATATAAGGAAATATCCACTCCCAACACATTCCACACCTCTCTCTGCATTAGAAAGTGACAGCTCAACCTACGTCTACACACCAGGCTTACAATGACTAACAGTCAGCTATTAATAAATGACATGATTGAATGTGAAATCACATAGGCCTATACATACAGCAATGCCTAAAGGTGGAAAGGACGTAAACACAGATTGATACGATATCACACCCGTGCATTACTCACAGAAGATGCATGTATTCTTGTCTGGAAAAGCCACAGATGCATGATGCATGTAAGCCAGCCACACCTGGGGTATAAATACTGCGCCTGAATCGACAGCGCACAACCAAGCCCTGGAAGCAAAACTAAATAGTATAGCGTTGCACCTTAGTTCTTCATAACCTCCTGTCAAAGCCCAGACAATATTTTAGCAAATTCGCGAAGTTTGCAAAATTGAGCGCAATGCACAAAATTGGCAAGATTCGCAAAACTTGCTAAATCCAATTCAGTATATCAAACTGGTACATTTTGGATTTTGTGATATTTGTTAAGGTTTGTTATCTAAAGTTCAAACATTTGACTCTCATCAGAGTTGTGGTTTAGCAGTTAGTGCACGTTCCGACACATTGAGGAGTGGTACTCGTGTAGACAGCGTAAGTTTGAATCTGACTCAAAATGCAACATTTCCAAATATAAAAATTACCAATTTTCTGTTTCACATTTGGATCCTCAGTTCTGTTTTGAGCGCATCTTAGCATCTACAAATATATCTGTTTTTTTAGCATGCATGTGTATGCGTGTGTGTAACCGGTCCTGCTCGACCCGCTCCGAGCGGGATTCAAACCGGTATCAGCAGGCATGGAGGCGGAGGAGGCTACAGCCCTAAGTGTCAGTCACTAGTGCGCCTCTTGAGACCAGGGGAGTGAAGTTAACGCATACCAAACAGCTATCACGTACCAGCTGGCTCCCGTTACACAAGGCACCACAGTAACTGGTCCTGCTCGACCCGCTCCGAACGGAATCCAACTGGCGTCAGCCGGCATAGGAGGTGGGCGTGCTAACAAGGACGCTTAAGGCTACAGCCTCTAGCGTCAGTCGCTAGTGCGCCTCTTGAGGCCAGGGGAGTGAGGTTTATGCCGGTTCGAATCCCGCTCTGAGAAGTTCAAGCAGGACTGGTTACATGTGCATGAAGGTGGATCACATATCTTTCCCAACAAAAACATGCATGATTTTTGCTTTTGAAATAGGAGCCAAAGCATTACTGTCTGATTTCTCATTCCAGCAGTAAAAGAAGCCAAAGCGACCACAAAACCACATATTCCACTGTCACTGCAACAAGATAATCAGTCATTCATTTCAAACGCTATGTGTACACAGCGATCACATTACCACACATCAGATCATATTCTGAGCACTACTCCTGTTTAATTCATTTTTTAATAATAGACACTAATAGCATACACAATACTCAAATGGGGTGTGTATTTACATGTTTAAGCTCTTGAAATAAGTGCCAGAGGTCAACAATTGTCAACAGCACTGGAAAACCCTCTTTTCCGGTATCCACGTCATAGGAAAAATGGACAGTCTGCATTTTTTCTGTCCAAGGTTGTGTAACTTATCCAAAGACAAACACATAGGGCAAGGTGTGTTTTTAAGCGTATAGAGGAATATCATTGCAGGAGAGTCCAGTTAATATGGCTGTAGACAACTCAGAAACACACACACTCAAGCACACACACACAAGCGCACACGCACACAAGCGCACACACACACTCAAGCACACACACACACTCAAGCACACACACACAAACACACACTCACACACACACACACACACACAAGCGCACACTCACACACACAAGCGCGCACACACACACACAAGCACACACAGAAACACACACAAACACACACACAAACACACAAGCGCACACACACACACACACACACACACATGCGCACACACACACACAAGCACACACAGAAACACACACAAACACAAGCACACACACACAAACACACACACACACAAACACACAAGCGCACACTCACACACACACACACACAAACACAGAAACACACACACACACTTTCTACAAAAAAGAGGAGCAACGCATTAAATTACTTTCTGCAACTCTCCTTAAGTTACTCTGTGGCTGTTTAACCCTTCCAAAGACAACCTGAAAACGCATTTAACTAAATGTATCTTTGGCCTTATTTAGTTCAGTATTTTTAAGCAAACACAACAATGAAAATACAACTGCCGTTAAATGTCGTGTATGTTCTGGGTTTTCAAATAACTTACCAACCAGTTATAATAGCTAATGCCGCCTTAATAATATTTAAAAGTAAAAACAAGCCCTAGTCTGAAATATATATTTTTTTTTATGTTGGATTTACTTAAAATATATAAGTAGCATTTTTGCATCATGCTTTTTAAGTAAATTCAACTTATGGTCATTTTGATTCAGCACAACTTGAAAACCGTTTACTAGAGATACACAAAAGTATCATTCATTTAACTTTATTTACTTTCGTGCATGTCACACGAATTACACTTAGCAACTAATGGCAAGCTTTTTTTTTCAAATTAACATGTATATCACTGTTTCTAATTAATTTACTTTGCTCAAAAGAAAATAATAAAAGTTCAGGCAATTTGCATATTCACATACGCAAGGAAAAATTACATGGATTGAACAGGATCCTGTGGAGACAAACATGAAATTATTCAAGCACCACTTCAGTTCTGTACTTGATTGTTTGAGTTAGTAGTACTTAAAATCTTAATTTTATGGATTTGTTAAAGCTAAAGTAGTTTAAGGAGTTCACGATTAGCCTATTCTTTATGTTACTCTCTAAGTTCATCTTAAAATTGATATTTTGTACACATTAATGAAAATTAAGTAAAGCTAAAAATGTTAAAAAATATGTACATTTCTGAGTAGAAGCTATTTGTTTTGATACGTTAAGGTTGTTGTGCCAACAAATCGTTTTTTTATTATTATTTTTACTCAGTGTGATCAGCAGTGTTGTGTAAGTTACTCTAAAAAAGTAATTAATTACTGACTATTAATTACATCTTCTACAGTGTAATTAGATTACTAATTACTCTGTCTGAAAAGTAATTGCATTACTTATGACTAATTACTTTCTGAAACCCTGATCAACCTCGATCAGATGAAAAAAACAAGGATAGACATGAAACTGTTCTTTTAATTCTTTCAAATACATCATATAAAATCAAATTAATTATTCATGAACTGGCCAAAGAATTTAAAGTGGCAGCGTTAAATTAGAAAAGATACATTATAACATTATCGATTTTAAATTCACTATTGTTTTATATAGAATTGTTCTGTATTTAAGGCAATTAAATCAGAAGTAACTGTAATTAAATTACAGAAAATTTTAAAGTAATCCTTTACTTTTTTTTTCAACGAATTACAGTAAATAATTACTTAATAATGCATTACACCCAACACTGTTGATCAGTAAGAATGTATCAAGTAACTAGTATATGTACAATTTAGATAACACTTTATAATAAGTTTACAAGCATTAAAACACTATTTTACAGTGTCTGTTACACATTAGATATTTCTATTATTAATAACTACAGTATTACAATATGTACAAGTATAAGCAACTCCCTAATTACAATTACACAGTAAATAGATAGCTCATTAGTATTATTCAGTAATCACTTGTAAATAAAGTGTGATCACAAACATTATATAATGTTTAAAGGCTCGTTAATGTTCATAAACAGTAAGTTTAAATGCATTTGATTACATTTGGCTCATCATATTTAAATGCCTGATCTGTTAAGCATTATATAGCCTACACTAATGATTGTTCATGACTTATTCATATTAATAAAGGTTGTTATAAAGTGTTACACAGATGTTCTTCTGTAAGGACTGAACTGAGCTCGTATTGTAATGAAAACACTGCAAACGTGGCAAAGAGTGTTCGCGACTAAATACCGGTCAGCATATCGAAAATGTATATTTTAAAATCTCTTTAGAATTCTGAAAATCTGGTTTCCATCACTAAAATCCAATAATGTATCCAATAATGATGCATGAATGCATCCGTCGCTTACCTTCAAAGAGAACTCCAGTCCGTCATTTCATAACAAATACAGCTGATATACTTCTCCATCAATGTCAATGTGGATAGTCAGATATGATTATCGCATATAAACAGCAGGAAATCCGAAAGTAATTTGCTCCTTTATGGCTCAATCGTGTCTCAAGCAACGGGAAATCCAGCGGACCGGTTGCGACTTGTTGCTCTGCCGTAGAGTCGCAGAGGGGGCGTGGTTTGTCCCGTTAACTCCGCCTCCCCCCGGTGTCACAGACAAAGTCGACGTGAACGGGTGGACATGAGAACCCCTTGTGTAACAGCACTTCCTCACACATTCAATTTCTTCTAGGGTGCTGCTGGTATTTTTGTCCTCATCTGTAGGTCATCAGCACTTATGAAATACACAATAAATACAATAATCATGTAAACAAAAATGTAATACCTAATGTAATAAATACAGTATAATGCACTTACTGAAATAAAATGCTGAATAGATGTTCAACATAATAATAATAATAATAAAAAAAAAAAACATCTGCTAAAGATCTTAAAAAAATAAGATTTACAATCATTCTAAATCATAAACATCTCAAAGACGTCTGCTGAACGTCTATTTGACATCCAAGAGGAAACATCTTTTAGACGTCTTCCAGATGTAAACACACACATCAAACAGACGTCTATTAGATGTGTATGTTTAGATCTGGAAGACATCTATTTTACATTGTTTGCTCATCTGCAATACGTCTATGAGACATATTGTATCCGTTTCCACTCAGATGTCTATTAGACATTCAGCAGATGTCTTTGAGACGTTTATGATTTGGAGTGATTGTAAATCTGATCTTTTAAAGATGTTCAGCACATGTACATCTCTGAGATATCTGTTTTAGAGCTTTTCATCTGGAAAGCATCACATTCTAATTAACATCTGCTAAAGATCTTAAAAAGATCAGATTTACAATCATTCTAAATCATAAACATCTCAAAGACGTCTGCTGAATGTCTTAAAGACATCAGAGAGGAAATGTCTTATAGACGTATTGCAGATGAGCAAACAATATAAAATAGACATCTTCCAGATGTAAACACACACATGAAATAGACGTCTCCCTGATAGCACACGTACATCTCCCAGACGTCTATTAGATGTGTATGTTTAGATCTGGAAGACATCTATTTTACATTGTTTGCTCATCTGCAATACGTCTATGAGACATATTGTATCCGTTTCCACTCAGATGTCTATTAGACATTCAGCAGATGTCTTTGAGATGTTTATGATTTGGAATGCCCATAAATCTGATCTTTTAAAGATGTTTAGCAGATGTTTATTAGATTGTGATGCTTTCCAGATCAAAAGATCTAAAACAGACATCTCGGAGACATACGTGTGCTATCAGGGTACACAATATTTTCACTTTTTGTATAAAACTGTGTAAAACTTAAACTAAAATAGTGCTGTGTTTGTTATGTTTCTGCAACTTTGTCTATTGATTCCCTGATAGCACACCTACATCACCCAGACTTCTATTTGATGTGTGTGTTTACATTTAGAAGACATATTTTATTAGGTTATTTGCTCATCTGCAATACGTCTAAAAGACATTTCCTAACTGATGTCTAAGACATTCAGCAGACGTCTTTGAGATGGAAGATGTATTTTTTATGTTGTTTGGTCTTCTGCAATACATCTATAAGACTTTTCCTCTCTGTTGTCTATAAGACGTTCAGCAGACGTCTTTGAGATGTTTATGATTTAGAATGTTTGTAAATCTGATCTTTTTAAGATTTTTAGCAGATGTTAATTAGAATTTGATGCTTTACAGATGAATTGCTCTTAAATGGTCATCACAGAGATGTATGTGTTCTGGGGGGCAAATATTGTACGCATTGCCCCCCAAGATTTTCTTTGTGCCCCCCCAAGAAACTTCTGACATCACCTTCCTGGTACAATGAAGAAACAACCACTTTCCCACACTTAAGTTCAAAATGCCCCCTCAAAGATCATATCTTAGTACCAGTCCTGGTACCAAGTAACTAGTTTTATTGTAGTAACTTTAACAAAAATGGCACTACCATGTATTTTGGACATGTACCATAGAAGCAGGGGCGTAGCAGCAGCGGGGGACGTGTAAAAGGTGATTTATGTCCCCTGCATTTTTCCAAGCTAAACCCATATTGAGTCCAAATGGTAGATATGTATACAGTATTCTTTGCGTTTTGTTACTTTGGGCTGATTGAGCGACCATCCAGCCAATCACAGGTGAGTTTCATGAGCCGAAATATCCCTTACGTAATAGGCCGTCAGTCAGTTCATTTCTACAAAGTTGCTTTCAACAATACTCATTTATTCATGTTTTTTTTATCGGCATTGATGTTGATCTAAATGAATAATCTAAAGATGAGGAACACACAAACAAGAGTTATTTATCGGCATATCGTTCTTGATTGGCAGCATTACGTGAAATGCACTGCAGAAAAAAAAAAGGACTTCTTTTAAAGACACATTGTAAGTGGAGTTTATATCAGCGCATGAGTCTTCATTAAGTTATGATTTTACATTATGTATGTGAGGTAATAGTTTGATCGGTTGTTTTGCCAATTTAAGCAGATTACTAGATCTGTGTTAAATATGTAAAGCTATTTTTAATATCAGCTGCTGTTTTTTTACCTCTATGTTGATGTGCAGTCGACAATCTGCTGTGTTCTTAGAACACTTATGCATTTTACTGAAGTCAACAGATATGTAGACACGCTTTTTTATACATGAAAACGTACAGACGTTATTGAAACTCAATTATAATTATTAGAAGACTATTATTGTTGTCTATTGATAAAAGTCATGCTCAGCAGCTCACAAACTGTAGGGAAATTATAGATTTGCTTTGTTCTTGTAATGCATAAAACCTCCACAAAAGTCTGTTTGTAGGTCTGTAGACATACACATATTAAAGGATTAAAATGTTCTTTTGATCGTTGATTCAGTGACTAACTCATTTCACACAAGACACTCATTTGTCACCACCTTCTGGCATCACCAGAAATGATCACTGAATCATTAAATGGATCTGAATGAATTTTGGTGAACATGGTCAAAACACTCGAGCCACTTGGATACATTAAAGCTCAGAGTAACAAATAAAATTGTGCACATGCACAATTATCATAATTTATTCAGGACCAACTTGTGCTCAGTCTTTTATTGTCATGTGTTAAACTGAAGCAAGTGCTCCACAAGATGCCCTTTATTTTGGCATTTAATTTCACAATTATATTGCAATACTTGAATCTTTAAAATACTACAAATATTAAAAGTAAATAAAATGTATATATTAATTTAATGCTTATATATTAAAATATACTGTAATATATTAATACTGCACTGTAAGTGTTGGGTCTGTGAGAGCCACCTACTGACAGCCGCCCCCATCCCCCCCACACTTTTAAAATGACTGCTACGCCCCTGCATAGAAGTACCAGTATATGCCACATAAATAGCATGGTAAATGAACATGGTTATCATTCATTACCATGGTACCATGATATTACCATTCGATACCATCACTGTACCCTTTTTTTGTGAGAGAATGCAATTTTCTCAAGTCTTATTAATGCCATTTATTTTTCTTGAAGGGGCATTATAAACAGAACACACTCTTTTTAAATGCAGAACGGCTTCTGTTGGATGTATACAGTGGGCTGTTTGTGTTTCGCACACCACGCGCTCACAGGGACGGTGAAAGAGCTCGCGACTGGAATTCTAATCGTGCACGTGCTTCGCATAATAAGGGACCAAATACATCAAGTACACCGCAAGCCCCCCTCACACAATCTTTTAGGCTGGTGGTCTTCAATACTAAATGAATTTACACGGCTTGTTTAAAATGTGCTTTTAAGAGTTTGAAATATTATGGCACATGTGGACCTATTTTCAAGTCACACCAATGAATGCATGTTGTTTTTTCTTTCCCGCAAGATTGATTCTCCAGCACTCACGCGGGGTCTCCATGGCAACTGCAGAATCCTCAAGCACGCGCGGCTTTCATTCCCGCCATGGTCACCTGATGGGTCGAGGCTTGGGGGGAAAGCGCGCCAAAAAGTACCTCAAGGGCAGGAAGCCTCAAGGCGTTAAGCAGATGTCGTTTCCCATTTTTAATGATACGTGGCTAGTCTCAGAAGAGTGGAAAAAAAGTACGTTTACACATATTGATAAGTTTCGTTTCTTTTACAGCCATAAAGTTTCTAAATGAGCTATCAGGAAGAGAAGAACCGACGTCTTTTCTCATCTTGAAGACAAAACGGTTGAGGTACTTCATTCATACAACATATTTACACTGGTTTCGCTTATCAGAAAATATCTCGCTAATATTCCAAGCCTTTATATCCATCACACAGTTGAAAATAGAAGATAATTTGCTTTACATTGCACAAAAATTGTACACATACATTCATACATAATAGTACACAGGTTTATTATTTGGTGGCGCAAAAATATGCCCAAGAACTCATTTTCTGGCCATGAACCACTATTTAAAACTATGGCAGCTTTAGCAAAAGGACACATTCGATTTCTTAACTGCAGGATAAAGTACAGCCCTTTTCAGGTGAAAGTGTGCTACTACAAATTACTCAAATACTGATAGCACACATACATCTCCCAGAGGTCAATTTGATGTGTGTTTACATCTGGAAGATGTATTTTTTACGTTGTTTGGTCATCTGCAATACATCTATAAGACTTTTCCTCTTGGATGTCAATAAGACATTCAGCAGACGTCTTTGAGACGTTTATGATTTAGAATGTTGGTAAATCTGATCTTTTTAAGATCTTTAGCAGATGTTAATTAGAATGTGATGCTTTACAGATGCAAATATCTAAAACAGACATCTCGGAGATGTGTGCAAGGGTACAGTACATTAAATATAAAATAGGTGTGGATTAAGAAAATGGAACTGATCCCTTTCCTCAGGTACTCTTCAATTCTAAGCAAGTGCCTTAACATTGCCACAACGCATTTCATTAAATTAGATTAAATGTAATCAAATTCATACACGATTTCTTTTATTTTTTATTATACTGTTATATTTAATTCAATTATGCTTTTGCATTTCTATTACAATCTCATGGACCCCCTGTAGTTCCATCAGGAACCACTAGGGGTTTGATCAAACTTTCATTGGCCTGAATTGTTTTATAGTACAGTTGAAAGCAACTCCCACCCACTCATGCAGACAGATTGCATTGACAGATTTCACTATACACATGCAACTCTTTCAAACAGGTAAGACACAGAATAACAGGTGTGATTGTCTCATAAAAAGATTTATTTTCTGCCTAAATGTACAAAGGCAAGTTACAGTATTGTATAAAAAAATGTAGCAATTTACACTTTACATAAGAGATCCCTAGGAAGAGAGAGTGAGACAGAGGCAGCGAGACAGTGAAGTAGGCAAGGAAAGAGCGAGTGATGCTTTACAAAGAGAAATGCATCCAAACACAAATGAACTGGTGTAAACATCTTTCTTTCAAGTACCGATGACAGACACCAAGCCGCTGCTCTCTGCTGATTTGGGGTGGGCGGGGCATGAGTAGTGGGACGGATTAAGGGAGGGGCCTAATTAGATTGGAAAATAGAAAATAAAAAGAGAAATCTCTCATCTCTTCCCATGAGGATCACCCAGGGCAGGCTATATTAGCACCGTCTGAGACAAATATGAACAAAGGTGTGAACTGTTAAAACCGGTTGCTTCATCTTTCTATGAGGTGAAAACTTACTAAAAAACAACATCATCATCATCAACAAAAAAGAACCCTCAAAAAATAAATTAAAACAATCAAGCGCTTTTTTCCCTCAACAATTATGAATCAAGTCACCAGACAGCACAGGTTTACTGGCTAAACAAGCAAAGACAGAACAATTAAAAGTGAGGTTATTACTCTATATAAAAATGCTGACACTCTTATTAGCATGTACTGCGCGGCGAGATGTTGCCTTTTGTCGCCGAGACCAGTGCTGCAGTACAATCTGTTAGAATTGTTATTGTTTGCGTTTTGAGTTTAGGTAGCGAAAACAGGACCTAAATAAGCATATAACATGTTACGTTTTCCATCGCCACTTTGAAAGGATACAAAAAAAAAAAAAAAATGGTTCTGGCCTGAGCCTTTCCTGCAACAAAATAAAACTAGAATTGTGCACACATGAGGCCTCATTTACATAAGTTTTAGTTCAAAACAGACAAGGGGAGGCTTGAAATTAGCATTCTTAACAAAGGAGAAAAGAACCCACCCTACAGATATTAAATATTTGCTGATTTCCTGTGTTCCTTTGCTGATTTGTAGGTTAAATAAGGGCAATGAATTGGTGCTGTTCACTACAGACTATACTTAGTCATCGCACAAAAAGGCGGAAAACAAATTGTCATGTTTAACATGGGAGGAAAAGCTGCCTCCTCACTATAAATTATTTAGTATTTTGAAAAATGCATTCTTCCCTGTGGCTTTCCATAATCAAGTTTTCCAGAATAGAGCTGAGAACAATGAACATGCCAAAATGATTTCAAAGGCTCAGATTTTAAATATGCTCTCCTGAGAGTTTCATATTCAGACAATAACTGCAAAATGAAGAACTGGAAAAACCAGCAACAGATAGCACCGGACTCTTGTTGTAAATTCCTCCCCATTTTGTCTTTGTTCCTGACATTGGCTATATATTCGAAAGGGGTGCAGACTAAAAATCCCATGACGGTATTACAAACAGTAACACAAAGAGTAAACCGCAGTAAGATGTGCTTCTACAAAGTTTAGAGCGGAGTGGGACTGACTTGCTGTTGAAGAGGAGGGGTAGAAAAAGTAGAAAAAAAACACTTCCAATATAAAGCTGTTATACCAGCTACATGTTGAAAATATGTCAACAATGGTAGAAAAAAAGGCTAAAAGACCAAAAAAAAAAAAAAAAAAAAAAAAAAAGAGATAGTAAGAAAATCAGATAGCATCCAACAACCTTTTTTAAAATAATTCCTTTTGTACAATATATACAAAGCACATAGTGAGGGAGAAGAGGAAGGACGCCTGCACATGTCGCTTTGCTCTCTGTTTGGGTTAATGCTTTTACCGACTGCTGAATTACACCATGCAGACAAACAGAAGAAAGTGAGGGAACGTTCGAAAGCCTCTTTTAAATCCTGGATTTCCAACAGCAGCAGGCAGAGCGTATGTTTCCAGCCACAGTCTTCCTTGTCTGGTGAGTCTGTGGATCAGTTCGGGCCGACCCAAGTTTGAAGTCCAGACAGTGGTTGCTGGCTCTACGCCTCTCTTGGGGTTATCAGATCGCTGTAAGCATTGAAGATCTGCCATCGGACTTCACTCATGCAGTCTAGCACGAGATTAGCAAGCAGCATATCAATGTATCCATGAGTAAAGAGTTCAGTTTGTGACCAGACAAACACAGTTCTGTACAGTCTGGTAACTCCATTGGCAAACAAACATATTGTGCCCCAATTGACTGTCAAATCACAAGAGCTGGGCTTGGGAAGAGCAGCTAGCCCTGTGTACAACGTTAATGCTGCAATACAGGCCAGAAAAACCTCCAATTCCTTGAGTCCAGTTTGGAATTCAAAGTTGTCGCCAATGGGAACACTTAATCTCCGAGAGCAGCCGATGTCTCATCTTCCCTTCACAACCCGGACAATCCAACTGTCAGAAGTCCATACGGAAGTGAAACACAGGCCATTGCTGAACCAACCAATAACAACACATTTCCTTGTCCTGGTTAGAAAAAAAAATCTGCTGCTTTTGACTTGCACAGCAAAATGTCCAATGACTCTAGGCGACATGTTCATTATCCACAGTTGAAAATGAAAAGCAATAAAAGGACATAAAATAAGAAAAATTAACATTGAAGACGGCGGAAGTGCGTTTTAAAACAAATGCCTTTAAAAAACAACAACAAAAAAACAGATGATTCAGTCTACCAGAGATCAAGAATGTGGACACGATGGTGTCGCAATAGTAAATGTTTACTGCCCTGAATGATCTGAGTGAAGAAATCAAGTCTTATCCACTTGCATAGTCCACAGACAGAGTGCGAGGGATTATGTATATGTAGAAATCTGAAAAGTGACAGCCAATATGCTGGCATCCTTCTCTCAATAAAAAAAACAAAAACAAACAACATAGTAATCCTCAGGGCTCTAGAGCAGCAGTCCAGAACAGTAGCACTTCATGCTTTCCATAAAGGCCCACGCTTTAGCACAACAATGTAGTGACTTCCAGAATGTCTTTGTTTCCGGGTTCATTCGAGATTTCCCACACTCTGTAGGTCCATGTTTCAGAGAGCTTGCACATCATGAGGTTCTCTGCAGACAGGCCGTGTCTCCTCTCTCCTGAGTATGTAGTCAGCAGCACAGAGAGGTGGGCACCTGGACGTGCGCTTCCAGAGGCAGGCGGAGGTGGGGTGGAGTTGGACGATTACGAGGCTGGGCATCCACTTTCTTTCTCCGACGATGGTGGTCAAAGATGCCGGGAAATCCGGGAAACCAAAAATAAATCAGGAACATCATTGATCTGATGTCGTAACAAGCTCCACACTATGTCCTCATGTGAACCAGTCACATGTCTGCAGAAAAACAGCCAGTCACTTCTCTCTAGAGGGGCAATGAGAATAAATCTGATTAGAAAATCTTATTTGAAGGGTTTCTGAAAATACTAATTTTAATGATGGACAGCATGTAAGTATTCTGTCTACTTTGCATTATACATGAAAAAGAGCTTTTGACCACTAGAGGACAGCAAAGACTGCAGCACTACACAACATAACACGGGACCTTCATTACAAAACTCTGAGAAAATCAGTCAAGACCATAACACAATGTCTAAGATGAAATGTGAATAGCTTTTTTGTTTTTAAGATGAACAAACTTACCATTCTCACCTCCGTGCTGGGGGGTACAGTGAGGGGGCAGAGGCTTGTTGACTGGCAACAATAGCTGAAGAGGAGATACCTGTGAGATGGAGAAACACCTTAATTATGTATCAGCGAACCCAAAACAGACTACTTGCAAAAGAGTCTGTTTCAAGGTGAAACTTTGCACCCTTAGCATCTTCACTCAAAAAAACCCAAACTAAACATGTAAAAGAAGCATGACTAATTCCCAGATTACAACACAGAAGATCCCTATTAGTAATGATATTTCATTGCTTAACTCACCTGTAGCATAGGACAAGTCATACTGTCCTGGGAGTAGTGGGTAACCCAGGTGATGGTGAGAGGGCATGATTCGGTGAGAGGGCGAAGATCTTGGACGTTCGTTATCTCTCTCCCTCTCACTCCCACTTCGATCTCTTTCATGGGGTGTCCTTTCACCCACCGTGGGCGATTTGCTCTTGTAATGGCTAGCATGCTGATGCAGGATGTCCAAGGCTTTGGACTCAGATGCAGACTTGCCACTCACTGTAGGACTGGCACGAGCCTTCTCGCCCTCATCACCAGGGGGCATTTTACTGCCATACGGGGAAAAAGAGTATCCTGGCGACAGGTACGACGCTAAGAGAAGAGATGACATTGGTGTTGATTGTGAACATTTTATATATCAGCGTTTTGGCAATCAGTAAATTAAATATATTTTTTATTTAAAATTGTGTGCAATTCCTCAAAAGGGTTAAACAATGCACTCTGAAGTCTGAAGTATTCTTCTTTTTTTCTGTGTGCCACTCTTGCATGGTCAAGCTCCAAGCCATTCAAAGTATACTTTTTTAACCACGAACCAGTACTGATGCATTTGAAGCATGTGCACTATGACTGCTTTGTGTTGCTCTTTTAGTACAGTCAACTCCAGGCGCATATGCAGGAAATGTGCTTCAGAGCATGTGAGTGGAGCTGGAGTGGAGCAATCAGAATTTCACCAGAGCGAGGAGCACATCTCACAAGATTGCGCTCAGCCCCACTCCGGCTGCTCTTGAGTTATTAGAAGAAACTGACTGGAATACAAGGCAAAATACAACAGACCTGGTGACATTAGCGAGTCAGTAAACCTAGATTACACTCTTGAAATTAAATATATAGACAATCTGTTCACATAATGTTATTTACATTATCCAGAAAATGTGTTATGAAATGCGAGTCTCAAATTTTTTATACAAATTATTTGTATCACACTTTGTTAAAGAGGGTTGACTAAATACTACGCAAGTTGAACATCTATCAGAGGCTACAACTATAGAGGAAGCACAATGAATCTCATATCAAACATAGGCTATTTATTCTTACTGAGTGAATCAAATGATAATCAACATATTCAACAGGCAACTAAATGAGCGATTGCACGAGCCAATTTTTGAGCGGGGTGACTACTCGATCCACGCTGCTCACATGCTTTAAGCACATCAGACACGGACCGTCCATGTGTCTGGCAAAACAGGGCTGCACGCTGACAGTATGCGCATACTATGCGGATGAGAAAATCTCTATCACACGCACTATAAGCGAGACGTAGCAAGACACGGAATCCTAAAGTATACTTTGGCATTAGTACCCACACAATGTACTTACGAGGGTAATTCTGCATCATCACCCTGTATCCCGGATGACTGGGGTCATAGCCCTGGCTATAGGGGTATCCATGCATGTAGGACATATATGACTGGTGCTGCGGCAGAGGTGAGGAGAACTGCATATGTGCTCGTGGGTCTTTGCTGACTCCTCTATGCTCCTCTGAGGCCGATGAGGTTCGTGGCTCTGCCCCTTCCCTGCTTTCCTCTTTAGAGGGAATGTCTTTAGGACGTGGCCTTTCATCTTTGCCCTTCCTGTCTCTTTCGCGGTCTCTGTCCCGATCTCTGTCCCGTTCTCGCTCACGATCACGTTCTCTCTCCTCCTTCCACCTCTCATCATCTATCTGTTTCTGAGCATCGGGGTACTTGCTGGGGTACACATAGGGCCACAGTCGAGAGTCCGGCTCCTGGAAAGGAGAGTGGAATTTGAAATGCCCATTATGGCAAAAAAACTAAAATGTGAGTGATTTTATATCTATATAATAAAAATGTCTCTTATGTGAGTTTACATTTCTCAATAGAGCCATAAAGGTTAAAATTGTAATTAAAAATATTAGCCTCTACAACTGGATTTGCAAAAGGAAAGAAAGTTCAAGCAGTGCCTGAAGCATCTTAATTTCCATACCTGTCTATACATGTACATGGCCTGCTCCATAGCCGACCTTCCAGAATCTAGGCCTAGTTTCTGCTCATCCTTTCCATGATGTCCTGCTTCACTTAGCTTCATTTTTAAACCCTCACCCTGCTGGGTCTGCCCCTTGCCATCTTCCCCTTTAGGGATAATGACTGACTTGCCTGGATCTGTGGGATCTTTGGGCTTGCCTTGTGGGGAGGGCTTGCCCAAGTCTGAGAGGCTTGGAGCCTTAGACAAGGTAGGGGGAACTGAAGCTTTCTGCTTCCATTCTTCAGACTTCATAGTGGCTTCCCTGTCCTTCTGAGCAGCCTCTGACTTCTTCTCAACAACACGATGCTGTTCGGCTGCTTGTCGCTGCCGGTCCTCACACTGTTGTCTGTAAGCAGGGTTTGTGCTCATCAGGTGGTTATGGTAGGCCTGATCTGGGGAATAGCCATAGGGAGATACATAGGCATACTGATTGTAATAAAGGGGCTGCATGAACATGCTAGAACGTTGCTGAATGACTGAAGGCTGCTGTTGCTGCTGAGAGGATGAACCTATGTCTGGCTTTCGATCTTCAGGTTGTTCCAATTTGCTCTTGTCGTTCCCTGGTTCTTCCTCTTTCTTCACTTTTACTGCACCATCTTGCAACGATGTGGCAGTGTTTGAGACTCCTGGACTGGGGTTTGGGTTTCCATAATTGGGCGAGTAGTAGGCTTCATAACCTGGGAAATAAGAGGAGTCTTTATTTGGTGGTTGGGGTGGGAACAAGGATTTCTTGGCACCTTCACGAACAGCCTGATCCTCAGACTTGACCTTCACACCCTCCACTTTGCCCTCACCATCCTCCCCAGCATCAGAGATGTCAGAGTATGCTGGGCTGTTGGTCTTCACAGAAGAGTTGTCTGCCCCATTTTGGGTTACCACATGAAGTGGAGTGAGAGGTTGTGCCATTCCACCACTTTCTATCCGACTGGCTACACCAATGGATGGACTGGGAGAATTGTCAGAAAAGCTGTAGATTTTGTCTGCCTCTGCTTTCATGCTGGCTAGCCGACTCTGATGAGGGTCTGTGGAACCATTTAACAGCCCCTCACTCTTGCTACCTTGGTCTGAGCTCTCAGAATATGGGCTCTTACCTTCTTCAGGTTTCCCTCCTTTTCCAGGGGCTTTTGGACTGTCTCCTTCCTTACCACCCTCTTTCTTTTTCTTTTCTTTCTTCTTCTTGTCCTTAGAGCCGCTCAAGGCTGGGTTCACTGTCGGGTCTCCCATTACTGCTGGTTTGGGTTGAATAGTTTTTAGTTGGGGGCTTTTGCTAATGGACTGGACCACAGAGCCCATACTAGAGGAGGATCCAGAATTGGGGGCAGGAAATCCAGCTGTTGGTAAGCCATACAACTGTTGTGGTGGTAAGGAGGGAACAAGGGGCCTTGCTGACTTAGTTCCCTTCTGAGCAAGCTTGTCTGCCTTAGTACCACTGCCAGACTTCTTGGCTTTATCCAAGCCTTTTTTATCATCAATGCCATCATTGCTCGTCTCATCTGTAAGACAGGGGCCATCTTCACAGCCATCCATAGGCACACCAGAATCATGCTCAGCATCTAGTTTCTTCTTGCCAGGCTGCTTGGAGCTGAATCTGCCTGACGAGGGTGATGAGCTCTGCGCATCAAATCCTCTGCCTTTGGGGGTGATCGACCGTGCTGGAGACGCACAGCCCTTCTGGGAAATGGATGCACCATTGCAACTGCCTGGCTCTGGGTGCAAAGTGGAGTCCTCACCATATTCACTATCGCCATCTATGTCTAGCTTGATGTCATCGTCATTGTGAGCACGAGCCTGGTGATATTTCAAGCCGTTAATGTGCTTGTACTTCTTGTTGCAGTTGGGATGTGGACAGTCAATGAGCACTGGTGAGGGGCAGTTGCGGTCCAAAGAAGGGGGAAATGGGTCTGCTTTGATGTTGGAGAGGGGAAGAATAGGGTGAGGTATTCCACTGTTCAAACTGGTCCGCATACGTTTGCTACCCTTTGTGTCCTCTGAACTGGAATTGGGCTCCATGTCTGAGGCAGGTTTGTTCTTGCGTTTGTTAGCAGATGATGGGCTAGCCTTTACATCCTCAGTATTACTGTTTGGTGGGGTGCGACGTTCAGAGGAATTCTGACTACCCCGTCGACCCTTACTGTTGGACGCAGCTCGTGTCTTGCTGTTGTTGCTGCCTTTATTATCAGAAGAGTTGCTGTTCTCATTGACTGGCGTGTTGCTATTGGGCCTCATTCTCTTACCCCGCCCACGACTGTTCCTCATCTCCAAGTCACTTGTGGGTGACTCACAAAACCTGGAGAAAACAGCAAATAGGGAAAATTAATTCCTAATGTGTTTAGATTCTGAATAAAAAAAAAGAACTGTTCCAAAGATAGATTACATTCTGAATCATCAATCAGCATGACTCATAAATAAATGCCTGAACTACGATGCACCTCACTGAGCTCTGCATCACCTTGGTCTAATGATGGACTATACACTTAAAATGGAATACATAGACAAACAATTAATTGCCAACAAAAGAACAGCCAACTAACAAAGGACAATGCATCTATGTGAACTGCTGCAGTTAATCCAGGATGAACTTCAAAGACATTAGTCATTAATCTTACAGTTCATACAAAATCTTTGTTTAAACACTGGCCCTTAACACTTACTTAGTTTACCAATTTTAAACCATGACTTGCACTGCACATAAGTAACTAATATTGGCATTATATTCATGTTGTTTAGTCAGAGGTGAACTTGCCCCCACAGTGAGTCTGGTTTCTCCCAAGGTTATTTTTCTCCATTAACCCATTAACTCCATTAATCTTATTGAGTTTTGTGTTCCTTGCCACAGTCACCTTCAGCTTACTCCCTGGGGTTCTAAATACAATTATTATTTAATTATTTATTTTTATACACAATTTACAATCATATTTCATCAAACTATACAATGATGACTCTGACACTTTATAGATATTACAGTTTCATTTTTGGTTAATGCATGATCTTCTGTAAAGCTGCTTTGAAATGATGTGTGATGTGAAAAGCGCTATACAAATAAAAATTACTTGACTTTCACCCCCCCCCCCCCAAAAAAAAACTCTAAATTATCTGTATACCACAAAGAGTGCTAACAGTGCTCCAGAAATTCTCTTGGATGATAGATTGCTTCTCCTGAATCATGCATTGCCAATTGGATGCCATAAGTGCCTCACCAGTGGGCCCAGGAGAGCCAGCCACTTGCTGTGCGTTTTTATCCTCCCATTAACCATGACCTCGACAGCAAAGCTTGTTCTGATGAATGACACACAGTGGCACTCTGCTGCAGGATTAAGTGAGGATGACCTGGCTGCTGATTAGATGTAGTGTGATAACATCCAACAGATAAAGCACAGGCTTAGAGTAGGGCTGGGCGATATGGACCAAAAATCATATCTCGGTATTTTTAGGCGATATATCTCTCTGTATTTACTATGAAGTGGACTAAATGTTCAGTTGTAAGTCAAAGTCACATGTGAGATGGTAAATGAAGCTTGCAATGCGCTTTGTTTCGGGGCAGAAGACTTTTCGGGCTGCGAAGGCTTCGCGGCCGGGTTTGCAGCAGCAGCACGAAGTTCAACACATACTGCAGTTTATGGCGCTGTTGTAAATGGTGGAAGAGAATTGAAGTGCTTTCACTTTTGGATGCAACCTGTTTATGGCATTCTGTACAGATGACATTCAGGGCTCGACATTGAGCATTGTGATGTGCTTGTCCTTCAGACAAGTGAATTGGTCATTCAATTTTCCGAGTAAAAAAAGTTACTTGTCCAGAGAGAAAAAAAGGACATGCATTGGTTACATCCTCAAGTAATGAGCTTCTGTTATATGTTTTCTAAAATTACAACATGGCCAACCTAATAGTATTATACCTATGCAATCAACTAGATTCTCTGGGACAGAAATGTAAACTGCACTGGGTAGGGAAGGTTATTTTATGTTACATGTACGCACGGTAGTCAAATAAAGAAAGCATCCATCACCATCATTTACAGCAGGGGTGCTCACAATTCTATGGACTAAGATATACTTTTCCATCATGTTATTGCAGCTAGACCTACCATACACAATATATACATTTATCACAATACCAAAATGTCTGCAGTTTTTAGTGAAATGTTCTCAAGTTATTATTCAAGAGTAGTAAACAGTCAGTAATAAAATAACAAAAGAAATAAAATTAAGAAAACTTTTTAACAGCTTTTAAAAACAATTAACAGTATTAAGTATTCAATTAAACATACAGAATTAATTTGACAAACTACTACCGGTCTTCCCTGTATGAATAATACTTTAATACTTTTATACTAGAGCTATACAAGTAACGTTATCCAGCCAAGAGCAGTGAGTGGTTTTGTCTTTTTCTTATTTTTATTTTATTTTTTATTTTCTCCCCAATTTGGATTGTCCAATTCTCAATGCGCTCTAAGTCCTCGTGGTGGAGTAGTGACGTAGTGTTGAGCCGCGTTACCACGGAGACCTAGTGCGTGTGGAGGCTTCATGCTATTCTCTGCGTCATCCACGCACAAATCACCACGCACCCCACCGAAAGCGAGAACCACATTATAGCGACCACGAGGAGGTTACCCCATGTGACTCTACCCTCCCTAGCAACTGGGCCAATTTGATTGCTTAGGAGACCTGGCTGGAGTCACTCATCACGCCCTGGATTCGAACTTTTAACTCCAGGTGTGATAGTCAGTGTCTTTACTGGCTGAGCTACCCAGACACCCTTTTCCTTGTTATTGTTGTTTGATTAATATTAAGGATAAACTAGACAGCGGCAGGTCTATTAGGTTACATTTAAATTGACAAGTCCTATATTTTGATACAAATCAGCTTTTCCCCCAATGTTTACATTCACTTCAGACATCACTCTCCGTGTTTACATGAACACCTCACCAAGACGGGCATTTTGGCAGAATTTTGAAATGTTTTGGACCGCTCAGGCGCAAGCATTCTCCGAACACACGCACATGTAAAGTACGCCGCACACACACAAGCTGCCTGTCAGTCAAACATCTGATCTTTTAAATCCAAGCCATCTCCAAATAATTGAACCATTGTTTTTATTTTTACTAACCAGGTCTTCTTTGGCAGTGTGAACCGGTGCTGTGTCTCCCTCCATGTTGCAGGAGAACTTGTGAGCGAGTGGGGCCGGGTTTGCGCACAGACGCTAAGGGAAAGTGGGGGCGGTTTTGCTCGGAGTGTGTGAGAGAGGAGAGATGCAATCACGGCAAGGCTTTACGGAAGAAATGGGTTATGTAACGCAACATCAAACTATATCAATATAAACAGTATTGTCTCATCCTATATCTCGTTTGAAGATATATCGATATACCTTAAAAAGCCTATATACCGCCCAGCCCTAGCTCAGAGGCAGAAGCACTCAGGGTGTTCAATCAAAGCACAGGCATAAAACCATAGTAAAACAAAGTCATTACGGAAGCTGCCTCTGGGCCCCTCAATCCACACAACTTAAAGAGTGAGTTGAGATTTCTAAGGACCAGCAGAATGACAGGACTTAAAAGTGTGTATAACATTAAAAGCTTGTGAAATATTTCACATGGGGAAAAACTGTGTAAGATAAAGATGTGCATTAAAACTACTTGAGTAAAAATCACGTAATTAATGTTTTAATGATTGATTAGTGTTACTTCTGAGTACTCAAGTACTTTTGCTCAACACTAATCTGTTTAACAGGGATAAACAGTCTGATAGAGGCTTTTGCAATGGTGATGGTAAAAAGTAAAAAAAAAAAAAAAAAAAAAAAAAAAAAATCGGCATTACATTTGCATTCACCATTATTACTTTAACCTGTTCCAAGGACTTCATATTATGTGACTCTGAATGGAATGCTCAGAACATTCGGAAGAAATGCTACCACATGACTCCACTGCATCGTCTTTATTGGCGCCCTCCCAAGGGGCTAATGCTGTGTTAGTAATGTTTGCATGCAGCCTCTTGCAGCCAGTAGATAAAGTGCACCGTGGAAATACAGCCTTTTCTGGAGCAGTCCAATTAGAAATCACAAGCTGCCTCCTGAGACCAAGTCCCTTAAAAGTACATAACGTTATGTACAGAAAATAACTTGTAACATGCAGTGCTGGTATCTGACCTTGTGCAGGATATAGCCTGTAAAAACATAGCTAAGTTTTGCAGTACCTGTTCCATAAAAGGCATTTAAAAGGTTAAAAAAATATATGTTTTTGAGTCTCTTTTTCACCTTAACATACATCATAGCCTTATGCCATAATAGCCAAAATTTTGGGGTCAGGCAGGGAGATCATGGCACTAGGACAAGGCAGAATCGTGGCTGAGATACTGGTTCATAATAGACTACTGCTGCTTTCAATCAATGAAAGAGGAGAAGAAAAGAAGGGGGAAAAAATCAATTCCTCCATGACGTTGCATTTCAAAAGGTGGATGTCAGCAGGGGAGAGCGTTTTGAGACATTACCATCCGATGTTTCCTTCATTATTGCAACGGCAGCACACAAAAGCCCAGAGGAGATGAGGGGTTTGGCAGGAGTGCAGCAGCCAGTATAAATTCAAACAGATCTGTTTTCTCTTACTTCTATTTTTAAAAAATGAGCTCCTAAACACTCCTTTGCATTTTCAATTTAATCTGTTTGTTTGGCTAAACTGTGCCACATTCCAAAATGCATTGGTTTTATAGCAATACAAACATTTGAACGGGTAAATTTAATGTAAAACCTAGCTTTGGGTTCCCTGTTCTGAATATTTTAGGACTGTTGTCTTACGGGGGCCTGGGTAGCTCAGCGAGTATTGACGCTAACCTTGACCCCTGGAGTCGCGAGTTCGAATCCAGGACGTGCTGAGTGACTCCAGCCAGGTCTCCTAAGCAACCAAATTGGCCCGGTTGCTAGGGAGGGTAGAGTCACATGGGGTAACCTCCTCGTGGTCGCTATAATGTGGTTCTCGCTCTCAGTGGGGCGCGTGGTGAGTTGTGCGTGGATGCTGCGGAGAATAGCGTGAAGCCTCCACATGCACTATGTCTCCGCGGTAACGCGCTCAACAAGCCACGTGATAAGATGCGCGGATTGACGGTCTCAGACACGGAGGCAACTGAGATTCGTCCTCCACCACCCGGATTGAGGCGAGTCACTACGCCACCATGAGGACTTAGAGCGCATTGGGAATTGGGCATCCTAAAAAAAAAAAGGACAATTGTCTTACCGTGGGGGCGCCCAGTCATGTCGAGTGCAGTCTAAAAGGGTGCCCACATAGGTTTTGTTCCTCCAAGTAACATTTACAACCAGCATACCTGCAGGACAGGAAACAAAGACAGGAAATAAGATGTCAGCAACTGAAGCAGTATTTATTACATGGGTCATTAACATAAAAGGTTGTCCGAGATGATCTTTTAAACATCTAGTTTAAAACACATGTATCAAGTTTGGACACATATACTGTAATACTTGTGTCCATGTTACATTTTTGGAAAAAAAACAACAACATTTATTACATTTTCTACAATAATTTTAATGACTTAATGGATAAAAGTTTTTTAAAACAAAATAGTTTCACTGCATATATTTTTTAAGGGAATAACAGTCAAATAATATTCTGTACTACTCAAGCCAACATTTCTTTTTTCGAGAAATTCAGCTTTTAATCTTTTTTCTCAAGACAGTTACAGAGAAATTTTATATGTTAAGCCCCAGAAAAAATATTGAAATATAATTTAAAACATGTTCACCATAGTAGAGATGTATTCAAGTAATAGTTTTGTGTGAATTGCATTTTTAATGTATTCTTAAATGTGTTTAAGCATTTAAGCATTAGCAGTTGGTTCATTGTTTTATGGCAAGGCAAAAAAGATAAATAAGCCCAGTGTACCTGTGCCAAAAAGCACTCAAGATCCGATATTACATTCCATAGCACAGATGTCCAAATCTGGACTTGGAGCCCATTTCTCCATTAGCACTGAACACCTCTAGAATAAAAACAACTGGAACAGTGGGGTGCACAAAAAGCTATCAGTATGCAGTGGAAAGTAAGGGACAGAGAAGGAAAGAAGGGGGTTGGGGGAAACTCAGTCAGCCTGTGTCCTCCATCTGACATTGCTGCAAAAAGCAGGAACTCGTTTATAAGTATATAAAGGAGTCATCTGGGTACACAGTGCCCAGATATGTCAACCTCGGTTTTAGCTTCCTGCAGTTTGTGTACCATCTATCTGTCACTTGGCACAACAAAACCCCTAGACATGGAGATACCACAGTGCCAAAGAGTGACAGGAAATTAGCCTGCACTTACCCAGCCTCTTCTGTTGACACCAGGTGGCAGCAGCTATCATTTTTTTCAGAACTGAGTCCCAGGAAATGTCTTTACTCTTCATATGGCATACACCAAACAATTCCACCCCATGCATGACAATCATGCAACTGACCTTCCCGAACTCTCAACAACAATCTATGATGCTTTTGAGGGCAGCCCTTGCTTTCTCTCATTGTGATTGACAAAGCACAAGAGATATCTGTTTGATTTCAAGCTGCAAGGCGCTATTTGCAATGGGGCATCAATTGCCTGCTTTTAAAACAGCTTATCTATAGGTGCCAGGCAATAAAAATTTCACACCGCAGTTGACTGCAAAGGGAGATAAAACCCCTCCATGTGTTTTGTTCTGCCTTTCACGCTGCGTTTCCTTGACAACTGGCAACGGTGTGCAGCCACTGCAACTACGCTCATTCCATCTCAGTGACACAAGTGGGGAAATTAAGAATACTCTAATCATGTCTCCAAATGGGAAATGTTGATAGCTGGCCTTTTGTACAAGATGGAAAGAAATACCACTACATCAGCTAACAATTAGCATGACATCAGATCTAGTTGGAATGGCAATCATTACCACTAAATTAGACCCAGGACCACTGACGGGACAAGGTGAAAAGCAAAGTTAACCAACGTGCCGATTCATATGTCGTTCACCAAAACGTATAATGTTATTTTAGATGGCTTGTACGCATAGGCTTAATTCCAGAACCTCATAAAAAGGAAGCCATTATTGGAACCCGGCCTCATTAAAACACACTACTCAAACAATCAAGTATGGTATGGGCTGGGAAACAGGTGTGTACCAACTTTCCTGAAATAATACAGAGTATTATGACACAGGTGTGCCCGCCAGCCAAAAGGGAAAATACTAGGACGTACAAAGGATGTGTGTGTAACTTGCCTACCCTGCCATTGACCTCAATGTGTCAGCCAAAACTCTTAGTGAAACCTGAACCCTGGACGTCAGCTTTGAAGCGACATTTGTACCCTCCCACTGGAGACCTTACTGCAACCCACAGCAGACTTCTTCAATTTTTATAAGCTAAGAGAGAGCAAAGCCAACCGCTCACACAGCGTCTTGCTCTCTATGCTGTATAACTGCAGGTGTGGCTCCACCTGCACTTCTCCCGCATGGCTCATTTCCACAGTAGATTGTTAGTTCTGTAAACGTAAGCTTAGACCGGCAGATTCTTGATGTCTGTCAAACACAAACGTAACAAATCTTAAGGCTGGGGTATACTTAGTGTGCACGTTCCATCTCGCACGTTGTTGAGCGCTCAGCCTTTCAATGTATACTCTTTTGACGCATTCGATGCATGCGCATTACAGCTACTTTGTGATACTCTTTAGCACAGACAATAGTAGGTGCATGCGCTGATGACGTGCAAAGACGCGGAATGTCTGAGTGTCTAGAACAGGGGTCGGCAACCTTTTTGACATGGAGTGCCATTTTTTATTTTCCTGGTCAATGGCTGTGCCGATCATGAGGATGGATTACATCAAGATATAGATCGGAATTTCATATAAATAAAATAGACTACTCCTCTCTCGCCGTTGCTGGCATGCCAGTGATTACCCCTCCGCATGCCAGTGTTGGCACACCTGCCATAGGCTGCCAACCCCTGGTCTAGAGCCTGCTAATGAAGAAATCTGCATCGCATGCACTGTGCGCAACACATACCAGCATGCACAAAAGTGAAGAATACTTTTTAGCCCTCCGCACCCCAGGTCTTCATATATCCGTAATAAGTCACAGAAAATGACCTGACGATAATGTTAGCATTCTCACAGTTTTGGTCTCAGATTAAGACAATGCTGCTAATTGTGGAGATTAAGGCAAACGAGGTGCTGAGAATGGGTTGGAACAATGAGACGTAAAAAAATCCAACCTTGTTCCCATCTGCTCATGAAGCAGCCACTTATTCACTCCTGAAAGCCACCCAATCATTAACCAAGCTGCAACTCTCTCCCTCTCTCTGGGGAAGGGAGCCTCAGGCAGTTGGTTCCACTTATCTGGTGAATTCTTTCAACGTTACACATTTCCCTTCCCTCTATGCCAGTTAAACCAAATGCAATCTGCAATTCTGCAAATGGTTATCCACAGATCGACAAACTAGATGTCTTGCAATAAACCATTTTAATACTATAAACTCGTTCCTTTATCAAGACAAGCGGCACTAATACATGCTGTGCTACATTAGAGGGTTTGAGCTAATTCAATCTGACAAATTTACTGCAGCCATAGACAAGTTAAAACGGCATGTCATTGTTTGTTGATTTTGCAAGAGCTTGCCCAAACTCTCACCGTGCAACTCATAATCTGGTGAACTTGCTTAGTAAAGCCCTATTCTGAGAGCTGTTTATTGTGCTAGCTCTGGCTGTTTTCACCCCACTTGCTGTGTGAGGCTTTCAATGGCTGTTTTGCATACCTCTGGGCTGCTGTGCTGCCAAGAGAAGCAAATTGGTGTGCCAGACAAGTCCAAACTAAGACTTCAGACTCATTCTCAGAGCTAAGAGAAGAGCTTGCTGCCTCAGCAAGTCAGGAAACTGATACTAAAGAGCCCTGAATGATTAAAGGTAGTCGAGTTTTTTGCTTGTTTGTTTTTTGTCTTTTGTTTGAAGGGCAGGTACCACTTGTTAAATTGTACACATAACCGCAGGCACTTTATGTGCTTGCTTTACACATAACTATTCAGGGGAAGAAATAGCTTATGAAAAAAGATTAAAAAAATAAAGACTGTGGATGTTGATGTACAGAAAACAGCTTTATGCCACACCAGAGGAATCCCAGGGTAAAAGGGAATGAAAAAAAAAAAATAAAAAGCACGTTTCTTGAAGAGAAAAACAAATATGTTCTGTAATCCCTAGCCATGTTTTGGCAGCTTCTGCAAATTAAGCCCAACTGAGGGTAGTCTCTAGCCCTTTATGGGTTAAGGCCAAAGTATACATCGGTTTTCTGCGTGCTGCTACATTTCGTGCAGAGTGTGCATGATAAAGTAAACCCTAGCCTATTTAGTCTACAATCTAGCCTAAAAAGTCTAAAAGTAGCAATGCTACAAGCTTAAACTACATTTTCGGTAGCGTGACGAAACTACAATTTGTCAGCAAAATGAAACGGTTCAAATAAACAATTCACAGATTCACTTAAGCCCCTGTGCAAAAGTGAAATGTTTAGTAATATTAAGTAATTTTGTATAATTTACATTTACATAGCTACTTTAAGTTGTGAGTAGCTTGTAGCTTGGCAAGCTATGGTTTCGAATTAGATTCCCCAACACTGTTAGTCTAGAAGTAAACCCTGCTGGTGACTCGAGGAGTGGAAGTCTGCTCCCAAAGACCTGCTTTCGTACAAAGAGCAGTGCACTTGTCATCTTATATCCCGTTACCACCCAGCGCCCCTTGCCTTCAAACAATAAAGGGGTCACCGCCATTGCTATGGGCCCCGTTAGTTTCCCCCAACCTTTCCCCAATAGCCCCATCAAAGAGTATCCTATTGATAACAAAGAACTGACAAGCCCAACGGAGGAGGGGAAAAGCCCAGGGGTCCTCACCGCCTGGGTCACCAGTCTAATTTTTCCTCTGAAGAGTTTCATTAATGGGCAAGCATGGCTGTCCCGTTGGTGGGGGTCAAGGCTGCAGGGCCTGTTCTTTTTTAACTCGTCTTTTTCCATCGTCCCTTTTTCACTGGCTGAAGGTCAAATAGAAAGAAATAGAGTGGAAAAGGGCATCTATTTGATGGGATGAGACAAAGGCAAACTAACAAGTCACTCACAAGCGCAGGAATAAGGGTTAAGAGGTGTTTCAGAAGTTATTGTGTCCAGTTAAATTGGGATTAGCCCCGTTTTTAGGACACTGGTGAGAATGGGATGGATTATGGAAACAGGCAGAGATGAGGAGAAATTGTTAAATAGACAAGATGCCTGTATAGGCAAAGAAATACTCAATCTGAAATAAATGTACTCTTGCTAACATTTATATAAACACAAACACAAATCGGTCCACAGATCTACTCTGGTTTTTGCATAAGACAACAGGAGGAACATTCCGTGGTTCACACCAACCATCCATAAAAGCACTGAGGATTGAATCTGTTGTCAGAGACCTGATTTTTTTTATGAGGTTGTGATCCTTTGACTTGTTCGCTCGGGTGGCTGCCTCGACTGATTATCTGGGTCACATGACTGAGGTGAGCGGGTCTCCTGAGTGCGGGGAAGGGAGGGGACGTGGAGGGTCCTCCTTTTGTAACATCCACACTAGTGATTTAGCACAGCTGAGTAACTTGCGCTCTGCAGAGTTGTGAGAACGCTCCCATCCCCCCAGCTATACACTTTCTGCATTTCCCAGCAGCTTCCCTGAGGACAATGAAGGGTTGCCAGGTGGTGTTTATAAGCGAGAGGAATGGTATCCTGAAAGGTTGAACAGTACACAACAGTGATTCCTGTATAAATAATTGTTGCTGACGAATCTACAGTGGTAATGCAATACCACTGAAAAAAAAATCTCACATCAATAAAGGTTACGGTTTATGACTCCACTATCAGAAAGACACTGGTTAAAAATGCCATCAATGGAAGAGTGGCAAGGTGAAAAACACTGCTAACCCAGAAGAACATTAAGGCTTGTCAGAATTTTGCCAAAACACACCTTGATGACCCTCAAACCTTTTGGGAGAATGTTCTTTGGACTGATGAGTCAAAAGTGGAACTGTTTGGAAGACAGGGGTCCCATTACATCTGGCATAAATACCTACGGTCAAGCATGGTGATGGGAGTGTGATAGTGTGGGGATACTTTGCTGCTTCATGGCAACTTGCAATCATTGAGGGAAACATGAATTCTGCTCTCTACCAGAAAATCCTAAAGGAGAACGTCCGGTCATCAGTCCGTGATTTGAAGCTCAAGCGCAACTGGATTATGCAACAAGACAATGATCCAAAGCATAGGAGTAAGTCCACCTCTGAATGGCTCTAAAGAAGCTAAATTAAAGCTTTGGAGTGGCCTAGTCAAAGTCCTTGAACCTGATTGAGATGCTGTGGCAGGACCTTAAACGGGCAGTTCATGCACAAAAACCCTCCAATGTGGCTGAACTAAAGCAGTTTTGCGAAGAAGAGTGGGCCAAAATTCCCCCACAGCATCGTGAAAAACTGATCTCCAGTTATCGGAAGTGTTTGGTTGAAGTTGTTGCTGTTAAAGGTGACACAACCAGCTATCAAAAACAGCACTGTAAAATTCCTGTAGATTCAAGAACAAATTATTTGTATAAAATGTTCTTTTAATGAATCGGTCAAAAGACTTGCAAACTCTTGAGTTATTGGCTTGAATTAGTGCAGAATCTGTCAGAGTGGTTACTGAATTAAAGGAATGATCTGGGTTAAATACAAGTTAAGCTTAAGGACAAAGTATACTTCGATTGTCCACATTGCTGATCACTCCGAGCACAGTCTGCGTGGACTGTCTGCATGCGGGCCACAGGTTCTCGACACACGGACAGTCCAAATTCAGTGTCATGCTGAAATAACACCGGTAAACCTTGTAATAGATTTTGGTCACACTCCATTCAGGTGGAAGAGATTTTACAACATTAAAATCACATTAACATGTGTAATGCTTCCTTGTTGCTATACTTTTGAGTATGTGGGTATTTTATTGTTTTAAGGACTGGCCCCATTCACATTCATGGTAACTGCCTCACTGCAACCACGTATTTTTGTGCGCGCTTTTCTTAAATAATTGAGGAGCAAGTTGAAATTATTTTTGTGGTAATCAACATTATGCCACAAACTGGCTTTTTATACAACAGCGTGTGTTAAAGATACACATTCACACAAGAGTTTTGTTGCAACAGATGGAGCTCCTCCCCTGCAAAAACATATACAACACAGCTTCCCATTTAATGATGATACAAGTAATGACTTCCTGTTTACAGGCGATAATCACTAATGAAGAAAGCTCTGTGAAAGTCATTTCAAGTCCATTCGAAGCTAGCATGCCTCCACTGTTTTTGTTTTTGCAGATTACAGAAGTCAGAAGAGAAATGTGAGCGAGAATGTGCTGCATCTGGACATTGTTGTCCAATATCGACAGCCTGCTGTGTGCTGACAGGAACTGAGAAAGCTAGCTGGATCCCTGCCGTGAAATGCTAGGGCTGCTAGCCGAGGAGGAGAAAGACTTTGATGAAAGATCTGAGGAAAAGGGAGAGATGATAGAGACGAAAGGGGAAGTGTGGAACAAAACCAAAAGCAAGGCTGAGTTGAGGCTTGACCACAAGCTGAGCGAGAAACAGAGCAGATCTGGCATTCTGCAAGTGCTTGGCGCGGCTTAATCAGTCTGACTGACAGAAAGAAGAAAGAGACAAGAGAGACTAAGAAAAGGGATAAATACTACACTCTCCGGGGCAAACATGACAGCCCAACAGGGCTCTTTGTGTGTTTTCCAGACCGCCGTGTCTGAGACGACATCAACATGTCAAGTGTCTGTCTTCATTACATTCCTTCGGAAAAGGGGACAATAGCCTCGACGCTAGACTTCTGCTCTGGGTTTGGACGACTCCATGATGTTGAGGTGGAAATGTGCCACTTAACGTTTTAGACAGTTCAGAGGACCTCCTCAAAACCAGATAAACAACCTCTAATTGTTTGAGAAGGTCTGGCGGCCTTCCAGACCAAAGTTTGTTATCGCTTATGACAAAATTGGAAATCCATTTTCCGTTCAAGAGCTGCTTTCCAAACCCCAGCCTCTATTTTATTTTTGGAAAAGACAACAGGTTTGTGGTTAAGGCTCATTGCAAACCAGAACATCATGCTTTCAAAACGTTACACAGCAATGATGAATGTTGCCAACACCCCAATATAAGAGTGACTGTTCTGGAACTCTCTCAAAGACATCATAAGCATACTGGAAAACAAAATGTTTCCAATGATTCAAAGGTGTTACATGTTATTTGTGTGCAGAGGTTTGCCGGCCAGCATAGGAACATCTTTGGCTCATCAAAGAATCTGGCAGTTTCACCAAAGCCCCCACAGGCATTTTGTCTTTCCAAGAAAGGAACTTCAGTAGCCATTAACAACAGGAAACTTGAGGCTTGACATTTCAGAGTGTCAGTAGGTGGCAAGAGACAAGACTCCAGAATCAAGACCCGTGGGGTCAGCATGTATTAGTGTAGAATGGCGCGCGTTGCAACGCTGCACTTACGACATGTCACATTCACTGAGCTTCTAACTTAGTCTTATTTCCTCTCTTCGCTTAAGCAATTCCCTTCATTTTTCTAAGGGTGCTTTCACACTATGTCTGAACCAGAGTTCAATTACTTTACCTCCCCCTGCTGGTCTCTGTTCACATTATTCTGGTCCGGGATATGAGGCAGGTATGGTGGGGCAGTGGTGGCTCCTGTCCAGAAGGTCAAGTATGCCAAGATGCCTCTGTTGGGCAACTTAGATTCGCCGTATCATGGCTGACCCTGCACTCTGACCCCAGCTTAGCTGGGATATGCGAAAAACGAATTTCACTGTATATGTGACAAGGATAATGGATTACACTATGTAACACAATTTTTGTTCCTGGGTAGTAAGTGTTATTTCCTAATTGCTTATGCCTCAAAAGTATAGAAAATGGCTATTATTCCCCACAAACTTTGCTTTTGTGACCAGGACAGTGATATTTTGAAATGTACCTATTTCCAATGAGAAAACGGGCGGATTTGTATCTTTTCGTTCACAAAGTCAGAAAAAAACAACAACATATGAATCCAAAATCCTTCTTTATCTGTGGTCCGACGAAGACACTGGCTTTGACCTTTGCCTCAGACAGCTTAGGGAAGAAGTCTTGAAGGTACTTGAAGGCTGCCGACTCCTTATCTAGAGCTCTGACAAATTGTTTCATAATGCCCAGTTTGATGTGCAGTGGTGGCATCAGCACCTTCCGGGGGTCCACCAGTGGCTCCCACTTGACGTTGTTCCTCCTCACGGAGAACTCGGTCCGCTGTGGCCAGTCCCGCCTGTGGTAGTGCGCATTGGTGTCCCTGCTGTCCCAATGGCATAGATAGCAGATAGAAACCGCCTTGAAGAACCATCAGGAATGCCACCATTCTGAAGTCTCCTATGACCTCCCAGCCATACTCATACTTAAAGGCGTCCAGCAAGGTCTTGATGCTGTTGTAATCCTCTTTGAGGTGCACCGAGTGAGCCAGGGGAAGAGACGGGTACTTGTTACCATTATGGAGCAGCACGGCTTTGAATATTACTTGAGTATAAATACATGTTAATTTGGATTCATATGTTGTTTTTTTCTGACTTTGTGAACGGAAAGACACAAATCCGCCCGTTTTCTCATTGGAAATAGGTACATTTCAAAATATCACTGTCCTGGTCACAAAAGTAAAGTTTGTGGGGAATAATAGCCATTTACAATACTTTTGAGGCATAAGCAATTAGGAAATAACATGTACTTAAAAAAAAAAAAAAAAAGTTGTTACACAGTGTTATGTATGAGAAATGTATGATATAATAATTTCGATTGGGAGCATGCAATGATGCAAATTCTATCTCATCATTAGCAATTCTCTTACGTGATTAAGGACACCAAAGGAACCCAGGTGTGCACCAGAAATGCTAGTGTGAAAGCACCCTAAATGTCTTGCTTACTACACAAGATCGTTTTCTTAAATAAGTATTTTACGCCAGTAAAAACATCTAACCTTCCTTAAAACCAGTTCAAATGACTTGAGAAGCAAAACTGAATGAGACTTAATTTCAGAGAAAACATCTTGAGTTAAGTTGACTTTTCTAACAAGATTGGAAAATAGTTTCTCTTGTTTTAAGGATATGACTCACTAAAGTTTGTTAGATTAATTACTTAAAACAAGAAAAACTATTTGCAAGGGAAGTAAGAAAAATAAACAAGATATTATCTCTGAGGAAGTTCTGTGAAGTTCTTGTGCATGTACATGCATTAACTTTTTTCAATTGGACGGTTATGTACTTTTTACAGCCGGATTAAACTGGCAACATTTAAACTCTTTGTTTTAGTGCACTGGTTGATTGACAGATGTGTAGCTGCATTTTGAACACATTCGAACGGATGAGCATTTACACTATGAGTCCAATGTGGTCACTTTTGTTTTCAACCACTTCCGAATGTGGTTGAAGTGGACAAATGTCGTTCTGGAACCATTTATACCCCTCACTCAAAATGCACCTTAATACCAGACATACTGAAAAACAAGACAAATATACTGATCAAGAAATTATTGTTTGCAGTGCTCTCCCAATCTACTGTTGTCTTGCCCAATTCTCTCCTCTTCCCATGATGAGCTGTCACAGGTTATGGAGGAGGGTTTGGGTTGGCGGGTCACTAGCACTTCCCTCTCCTCCCTCGCTCCTCACGCTGACAGCTCAGGAGGAGGCCGCTCTTTGAACCGCACAGTTCTCCATAAATACTGCAGTCCCAAAGGTCAGCATTTGGTAGTCAAATTTCACAGCCAAAAGGCTGTTCTGCCTTTAGGTGCAAACGAACATGACTTTGGTTATGCAGAATGCAACGTTTTGGAGGAGAATCACTTAACAAATCTGCAGGAATAATTCATGCACCAGTGATGCAGAAAAACTAGCCAGATGCATGAGTAAATTTAATTAATCTGATTTATTGGTGATTGCTAACTCCATAAACAAAAGCTACATTTACACCTCAAGGTCTTATGCAGAGATATTGAGATTTGGTAGGCATTGTTCAGTGAGTCTAGCATGGATGTTGGTGTGCACGGCGGGGTTCACTTAAATAGAGCAGTTTCATCTTTCTTTTGCAGCATTTTGCTTGCCGTATAGCTTCTAATTAAAAACGGGCTGCACAACTACGAGGAACGTTATTTAAAGTATTTACAAGCACAATACACTGATCTTATAAAAAAATCAGCTAATTCTAAAAACAGAACAACACTAGAAAAACTTGCTTACATGAGTTAAGAAATTATCAGGCTTTTCTTGAGTTTTCACGTGAAAACTAGGCATGCACCTACATGAAAATTTTTGGCCGATACCGATAAGCCAATACCGATATTTTGCCACTTAAGTCACATTACTTTGTCATCAGATCAATGTTTTGCTTAAACATTATGCTTTAAAAAATTCACAAATTGGTACAACTGCTATTTTACTGACACAAAAGATAAAAAATGATTTTTAAACATAAAATTAAACATAACATGATGATTGATGTGGAAAATCTCAACAACAGAACATTTCTGAACAACAGAACATTTCACAAATTAATATTTTGCATTCGACATGCTTTGGTTTATCAGAGTATATAGGTATTTCTTCATATTACAAACAGAAAAATTATTATAAACTTTATATAATGCGATACATTTATTTAATTATAAGCCATTGGTATTTCATATGCTTATGACCGATATTACTGTTTGTTGTTTTGGAATTTGGTCAATAATTGAGTTGCGAGTTCGAATCCAGGGCGTGCTGAGTGACTCCAGCCAGGTCTCCTAAGCAACCAAATTGGCCCGGTTGCTAGGGAGGGTAGAGTCACATGGGGTAACCTCCTCGTGGTCGCTATAATGTGGTTCGTTCTCAGTGGGGCGTGTGGTGAGTTGAGCGTGAATGCCGCAGAGAATAGCGTGAAGCCTCCACACGCGCTATGTCTCCACGGTAACGCGCTCAACAACCACGTGATAAGATGCACGGATTGACGGTCTTGGGCGCGGAGGAAACTGAGATTCGTCCTTCACTACCCGGATTGAGGCGAGTCACTACGCCACCGAGGACTTAGAGTGCATTGGGAATTGGGCATTCCAAATTGGGGAGAAAATTGAAAGAAAAAAAATAATTGATTGACAAATATTGGTGACCAATATACTGGTGCATCCCTGCACACACTGTAAAAGCCTATTTACAATGTTTACATGCAAAGCAAAATAGGGATAATGGGCAAAAGAACACAGTTTAAGGCGTTTACCTGATGCTGCAGATTGTCGCGTTGAAAATAATCAGTGTAAGATTGTACATATAAGCGCACTTATTCATTCACAACCTCGCCAAGCGACTTCATAAACACCACGCTAGTTTTATTCACAGTATAGCAGTTCAGATGGACCAAAATCCTAGAAACCATTTAATACACAATTTTCTACAGAGCTCAGAAAGCCTCCAGGTATCCAATCAGACATCTCTAACAACTCTGCAGCCTTCATATGCAAGGCATGCTGGTTTGGCTGTTACTGCTCATTTCCGTGACACTCCGTGGAGGCGCTTTCAGACCTTCCTCTGGCTTATTTCCAGCATTTGTCAAATGGAAGTTGTTTTGCCATGAGAGCTTAAGGACAGAGACAGCACTAACACTGAATCATCACAACTAGAGATTGAGTGTACATAGTGTTCACAGCTCTGTACAAACTCAGCAGGGTATATCTGTAGAAGTTCACTTGACAAAATGACAGTCCTGTAACGTCGTTCAGTCGCGTACGAGGGGTTTTGAATATGATGACAATGTACTTCTGTAAATATAAATTACCATAATTTGCTGCATATGAATGTACATAACACATCCATCTCTATTATATATACATACGGGTGTTTCTGAAATTAATAAAAATTCCAGAACATCTCAAATTCTGTGATGTGTTTAATAGAATTATGTGCTGGAAATGACACTGATGGAAATTTAATTTTCAATGCTTTTCCAATAAAATGGATGACTCCTTTGTCTTGCTAAGACTAATTTCATATTTATATATGCTAAATACACACAATCATCTTTGTATACTTTTTGCATAATTTGTCAAAATGACAGCTTGACTGGAAATGACGCTCAATAAAAGTGATATTTCCCTTGATTTTTCTTTGCTCTTCACTGACACTTTGTCCACTTGGTTAACAAGTACACTAACTTCGGAACAAACTTTATTAGGGGTGAAATAGTTTTGGTGTGCTGGAAATGACGGCACAACGGTGGGACTTTTTGAAAAATAGAAAATGATAGAAATCATTTTCACACGGTAAATATTGAAATGGTTTCTGTTTATTTCACTCTTTATTTAGAGGATCATAATTTTAAACATGTAATAATACGTATTTTTTATAATGGATTTTCATAGTTAACTCGTGTTATGTTCGTTTTGTGCTAATACATTTTGTGTTCCCGGTCAAAAATGACCGGCCCACTACGATTGTTTATAAATCTCTCATATTGCATATATTATCACAAGATATTGCATTAGATCTTTAATCAACTTCTTTTGTAGTAATTATGACAGGTTTTGTGCTTTTTGGACATATTTTAAAATATATATTTTTATTGATAGAATGATTCATTGAACTGAGCTTAAACTGGGCAAGTGTGAGACACTCTCTGCAGGGGAAAAAATTACTTAATTAATAAACATTTGCTTGATCTGAACAAAATAGGTGTCATTTTAAAGCTTTGAATCTGGACTTTACAATGCATATAGCAGAACTTACAAATTCTTAAATAATGCTTTATAATTTTCTGACAAATATGAACTGTTTCGTTCTCATCATTTGCAAATTTGTTATCACAACAATTATATTCAGAGTTGGTAAAACCATAAAAAAAGATCAGATAGTCATGTGTTATATATCATTGGAAAGGTCTCAATTAGCAGAATGTAATCAGTAAATTTGTTTCACTCAGTGGCCAAACTGCAGTGAGTATTAGTGTGTGAAATTCCCACAGACACACATAAATATAATAATAAACAGGTGTGGCTTTTTGTCACGTTTTTCCTTATTACTTCTTGATACATACATATAACATAGACAATGACATATCATAACTTACAGCAGACTATCCCGATTCAAACGAGCCCAAACACAACATAATATGATCAGTAGATCTTGAAATATTCCTCAAAGAGTGTACATGGAAAGATGATGCACAAGAGGGCACTCAACACACATTGTGTGAGTGTGTTAGTATGTTTGTATGTGTGCACATGTCCAAGGACTTTGTGTGTGCAAACACACATCCACATATGTGCTCATGTAAAGGATTGGGATGCTCCTGAATGCTTAATATTTCTGTATTTTGTAGTCTAATCCATTCAATTCCAATGTCCGGTCATTTTTGACCGGGAACACAACAAGTGTGTGTTTTTCTGTGTTTTCAGATACCATATGTGAACGAGGTCAATGAATTTGATTCCAATTGGATTAAGTAAAAAATAAATAAATCGTACAAAAAACTAAAAAGTTCAAAATGACCAGAACACAACATAAGGGTTAATACTTAAAGTTGAAATCAAGAAAGCTGTTTGTTTTAATAAAAACGATGTTGAAGAAATACCTATAAATTCTATAAAGTCATATTGAAAACTCCTAATTTAAGTGAAAATAAATGTGATTTGGTTAAATGTACAATATGTCTTCTTAACTGTTATGCAACCCATTGTCATGATAATGCATTGTAACATTCACTTCTCTCTCTACACTCTCACCCAACTGTATAGTATCCACTCCTGAAACGTCTGGTCAATGCGTTTGCTTTAACTAAACATGCCAAAGTGGTGCACCATAACTGATGTGTAAATTCCCATGTCCACTTCCTGTGAAGTGAAATATATAGATGCACACTTGTTCCCAATGCAGCTTCAGACTGAACCTATACACTCCCTATAATCTGGAATCTTTCTTGAGAGGGCTAAATATACCCTGTTAAGTCCACTTCGCAGGGTATTCTCGGGTGATTGGAATGGACTTATGCAGTGACAGAGGAAGACAGGAAGTGTCTGATGTGGTGTGAACTAGCATGTTTCAGCCTTGCTGGTGCTACTGTATGTTAGTGGTGTGAGATGTGATTCAGTGCACAATAGCTAATGGAGCTGATGGAACGTGTGGGCGAACATGAAAGTGCTCAACACTTGCCTGATAGTTTAAGGCAGAGTGATTCTGCAAATAACTGAGTTTGACTTGCTTGTGTTACAATGCACAGTCCCGTTAGCTTGCCATCAGATTAATTCAAAGACATGATCAAATGATGATCAAAGACATCAAACTCCACAACAAATAGCACACATGGGACGAAATATGACCGTGTGTAGGGTCTTTAACGTTGACCAATTTCAAAAGAAAAACACTGGATTTAGTTTGTTGTTGCACGGCTCAAACAGACACAAATGGCTTACAGCTTAAATCTAGCTGTTTGGCAGAGATACATACGACTGCCGACCCCCCTAGAGGTCCTGGATGAAAAACATCAGTTTTATGGGAGAAAAAGGATGGTGTAATGAGGCAAACGGCAACAGTACTGTCAATCATTATAAGCTTTTAGTGCAAGACAGCCACTAAACACCTGAAGCCGAGCTGGAAACAGTGTACAGGGAGCAACATGCCTTTGTCAACATAAAGCAAATACTGTATAAGTGTTTTCTCCTGACTGTGCACTTGTCTTGATGCATGACAAGTACAAGCCACCAGCTAAATAAATGTTAGGATAATTTGTACTGGGCACACTTTCAGAGCAAAAAAACTCAAGGATTTGAAGGCTACATCTGTTACATTTCAATGACTAAACTACTAATTTGATTAAGCATCCTTTACACTGGGTAAAAATACAGAAGTTTAGACATTATCACGATATTCATCCGGTTAATCCCAATACCTGTTCTTAAAAGAATATTCCGGGTTCAATACAAGTTTTTGTTGCATAATGTTGATTACCACAACAAACAATTTCGACTCGTCCCTCCTTTTCCTTTTCCTTTTCACTGATATGACTTAAATGTTAAATAAAACATCAACTGTGAATGACATTCATTTGGCACCGACTCTTACCGTCCTCCGTCTCCTGCCAGACTATGCCCTCCAGGTTGACACTGGTTCCGGGTTCACAGGGTCCCAGACACTCCGGCTCAGTGGCAAGAGCCACATCAGAGGTGTTGACGGCCACCGAGCGCGTGCGAACCATGATCTGCTCGCATGAGGAGGAGATGTCGCTGTTGCCGACAGGTGCGAGGAGATGGAGCGGTGGCGGTGCCGGCGTAGACACCGGAGACTCCATCTGTAGGGAGATTTCAGAAAACATTCAGTTAGCAATTGAAAGCGTCACCAAAAACCGTGCTTAGAGGACTCCCACATCTAGAATGATTTAATTGCATTACATTTGCATGGTGACGATTTATAGTGTCAAATGTGAGACGCCCAACGGCTCGCTCGCTCTGTGAAAACTTTTTCTTTGCCAAGTACAGTATATTTAAATACTCCCAAATTTCTCTTGGTAACAACACGTTATAAACAAGACTTGGAGTGCCTACTGAGCATCAGAGAATGCTGCAAATTCACCGATTCAAATAAACGACATCTTGCGTAAGTCGTACAGTTAAAGTGAAGCAAACAGACAGCTATAATATAGGCTCAACATCAAACCTCAACGTTCAATTATAGCAATTATAAAACTGGCCAGGGTGAAATATCTGCACACAGCATCGTCTTGTGTAGGGGAGCCCAGCTTACTTAACCTTAATGCCAAGAACCATTAGCGCTCTCTGTGATTATTACTCATTATAACCAACGATGCTTAAGCGTTGAGATTCAGAATAAGCCGCGAGGTAATAACTGCCACAGCTGTTCGGCCTCACCGACACAAAAGCTATTTGATTTTACAAATGTTGCTGCAAATTCAGCACTTCAAGCATGAGCCAATTTGATAATCTAATTATGGGCTTTTTGCTGGGTGACAAAGAATTAAATCCAGAGCTGAGATAAATGTGCCATCAATGGCAATTTCATGTTCAAAATGGACCTTAAACTACTCTGTATTAATTAGTCTATTTCTTTGTTGGCATGTGGCTTCGTGTTTAGGAGTTCATTTGAAAATCTGGGTTCAGCTAGCGTACTGACCAAACAACATTTTAATATACAGAATAACGCCATCCCAAAATGAAAGGCTTTCATGTAGTGAATTAAATTCCCCTACACAGATGGTCTATGGAAAGCTGTTCCCTTCCAGAATTATTCAAGAAAAAGGCGGAAAACCTGATGGTAGAATCTTACGACAAAACCAAAGTAATTTTGCTCATTTGTAATAAAAGCTTCTTTGTGTGTATAATTTTGTGAAAGTGAAAAATTAAATGTGAAAGAACATAAAACAAATCACTTCTTCTAAAGGCTTGAATAACATAGTATAAGACATGAGTGAGATGTTCACATCAAATATATCTGTATTTCGGTCTTGTTCACAAGGAAAAATATCTAACATCCAGTAAGTTGATTGGTTTTGTGATTTTGTTTTCTGAGTGTGCAACTTTGTCAAGCAGATGAAGGACTTAAATTCACTATTAATATTCACTCAGTATTTTTATTGTTATTGTTGTTGTTATGACAACTGATAATAACAACAACAACAATTGTAATGATAATAATTAGGGAGTACCAATTCATAGATATGATTAAAATAATGTAAATGATAATTTCTGACTTCTACATTAATAACTGTCAAATCTGCCGAAGCAGAAGGTGTTTAGAATAAAGTTTAGTATGGGGGTCTGGGTAGCTCAGCAAGTAAAGACGCTGACTATCACCCCAGGAGTCATGAGTTTGAATCCAGGGCGGCTGAGTGACTCCAGCCAGGTCTCCTAAGCAACCAAATTGGCCCGGTTGCTAGGGAGGGTAGAGTCACATGGGGTAACCTCCTCGTGGTCGCTATAATGGGGTTCTTGCTCTCGGTGGGGCACGTGGTGAGTTGTACATGGATGCCGCGGAGAATAGCGTGAAGCCTCCACGCGTGCTACGTCTCCGCGGTAACGCGCTCAACAAGCCACGTGATAAGATGTGCGGATTGACAGTCTCAGACGCAGCGGCGACCCGGATTGAGGTGAGTCACTACGCCACCACGAGGACTCCGGTCTATTGTCTGTCGTTTGTAAATGAAAATGTGGCTCGAGAGAACAAGTCTGCTCAATGTATTTAACAAGTTAATACAATATAAACCATTTTATTTATTTGGTTTATAGGGGGGGGGGGGTTGAATTTCCAGCAAAAGTAGGAAGGCTGTTATATAAACTTCCTCATCCCATGATGTGAGATTTTAGTAATATCACAAACTGAACACCAACTCATAACTGCATTACAGAAAACACCACATCCTCCTTGTACAACATTCACCATGTCCCTCCCTTCCCCAGAGGGTGCTCTGAATTTACAGACTTGTTACTAAAAATTCACAAGACCACAGTGTTTGTGAGGGAACTGTGGAGTCACACACTTTAATTCCAGTTCCCTGTTAGCCATCCCGTCTCGCCAGTCACTGCAGGACCGCACGCGCTTTTACATAAAAGGAGAAGTGTTTCACTGCGACTGCAGGATCAAGTGAATTTCACTGGACGAGCACATTGAGCGGCAATCTCCAGTGGCTTTTTTACAACCAGGGTATTAAGAATGGGGGGTGGTCGTTAAAGGGATGGTTCACTGGGGAAAAATGGAAATATTTGAACTATCATTTTAAGTGTTGCTAGCACAAGTTCAGAGAGTTTCCATTCGACACTGTGTGTCTCAAGCCCAGTTCATCTTATCCTCACTGGCTCCCTTTCAGTTGGATGCTCTCCATTGGCTTCACTTTGCTGTTCACTTGTGTCGGCAATAAGAAACTGAACACATGGCTTCAGACGGGATTACGGGACGATTAGGCTAAGGGTGTCGCATTCAAACACCTGCTCTTTTAGCACAGTCTTTAAGTCGTGTTTACACATACACCATTATGAGCAGCCTCAATACCTGAGGCCTATTAAATGGGCACGTAAGGTCGTCTGTCGTGGTCAATGCTTGTGAAATATATGAATAAAACTCAGAGCTCAATGGCAGTTGGGGGGGGGGGGGGGGGTCGCTTGGCAGTAAAACTAGCATTTGTTCTAGCATAGTTTTCTTTATCTTCTCTCTATTATCCAACATCTTAAGGAGTTTTTGTTCCTTGCCACAGTTGCCTTTGGCTTGCTCACTGGGGGCTTAAAGGCAAGAATATTAAGGCGTAAATTTCACTACTATTTTTCAATGAAGCTGTTCAATGGGGATGTTATGACATTTATTAGAATACAGACATTACAATATGATTTTCTGTAAAGCTGTGAAAAGCACTATACAAATAAACATGAAATCATAAAATTAATAATTAAAGCTTAGAAGCTGGACTTAACGATGCATATAGGCAATATGATCAACTCTTAACGTGCTTTTTTAATTTGCTGACAAATTAGAAGTGTTTCGTTTTCATAACTTATGAAATATGATTTACTGTACACCATACTGCCAAACATACAGTCAAAACATTGTACAGATCGGACAGGTCTCGAGTAGAGTACATTAAGCATATTGTTTCACTTACAGACAAAATATATCTCGAGTAAAAGCAGAGATTATAAGATGTAAACAGATGTGGCTTTTAGTTGCATTTTCGCTCGTTACCTTATGAATCTAACAATATAAAAACAGCAGATGCTCCCGATTAAAATGAGTCCAAATACAATGTTATTTCATTTATAGATCTTAAAATAATTTTGGAGAAAATGTGAAGCTACCCAAGATATCTTTATTTTCCTCCTGGTGAAGGGTTACAAAGCAGACTGCGTCTGTGTAGCCGTGACATGTAGTTACATTTTTGGAGAGGTGCGCATCACGCGATGACGTAGGCTATGCCGTAACCGCACTAGCTTCACATAGCCTAAGGTGTAGGTTCACCGTAAAAGTTTCAATTGACCTCGAGTAACAGAAAAAAAAAAAAAGGATTAAAAGAGTTGATCCAATATCGTGAGAAAAGGAAATCGGAATATCAATATATGATTGTAGCAACATAACCCAACACAAAATTAGATGTCTCCCAAGCTATAAACCAGCCCATATAACTGCACAGCAAGACCACCAAATGTTAACCATACACAAAAGAGCTCTGAGAGAGAGAGAGAGAGAGAGAAGAGAGAGAGAAAAAAACACATGCTACCAAACAGCCTCTAGACTCAGACAGCGTGAGATGGAACGGCTTGCTTGAAAAAAAAAAGTCCTGGAAACGAGCTATATTAATATGGAACCTTAGAGGGAGAGACAGCTACGTTCAACAAAAACAAAGTTTGCTTCCTGGCTCGGTTTCTCATTTGTGGTCTGGAGCACACCATTAGCGGTTCTCAGCTAGTTTTCTTCTAAGTTTTCAACGTACACTAGCCTTGGACACCCTTGAGCCCTAAGCCCTGCTCAAAATTGAGTTTTTCAAACAACTGACACACTATGCCAAAAAATAAATCTTGCATGCTTTCTTCCCCAGATGTCCTTTTTCTGAAACTATCTTTTAAATCATCTCAAAAGGACATCATAATCTGGGTTGACGACAGGCTTTACTTATCAAGTGCAATTGCTTGAAACAAATACCTCTACAGGACAGAAACATTATATGCCTTGGAATGCACCACTCTTCAGAACAGTTCTACGTCTACGGACAACCCAAGCGAGAGTGACACCTGAGAGGATGCTTGTAAAAGAACTCTCTGGTGTTGCAGTTAAGGAACCCTTTCCTTGCCAACGAAAAGTGGCTGGGAGTTGGGGATTCTGCAGTTTCTCAGATCTGGAAAGCATCAAACAACGTCAAAACCTGCACTGTGCCCCTGTGGAAAACATTTCAGCTGTGCAAATGATCTCCCACAAACCTTTCAAGGAAGAGAAGGAAACAAAGAAGTCCAAGTGGAAATCTCTGGAGCTGTGGTACAATACACTCAGGATATGGTAGGGCAGTCCAAGTCAAGAGTTACGAATCCTCTGGATTGCGTTCCAGGGTGAAGCAATACCAGTTCAGGACTGTTACTGATGCCTGGGAGACCTTACGTCTTGGAGTTCTTGCGGACCCAACGGAACCACTCTGAGGGGCTGGATTTGGTCCAGGTCTGGGAAGTTGATCAGGTCATGTGTCTCTAAAATAAAAATGTGGCCTTGGCCCCCCAGCTGAGGAGAATCACATCTGTTAAACAAGTGTCACACATTAACTAGAGACACTTGAACTGCATTTCCACTACAACTGTGAACTACACACCGATGGAAATAACAGATGCCTCGCGCTCAGCGAGCAAGTAATGTCAAGCCACAACAAAATGACCACAGAGGTGGGTGTGCTCAAATGCTTCAAAATGTTTGCGAGGAAAAACCCCAAGAGTGTTTGCCAAGACAAGATAAAGCAGATCTGCAGCACATTTGAGACACTCTGTGGTTGAAAACACCAGCTAGTCCATTACTTTCTCACTCTATGAAGCAAACAAAGAGCTTACACCTCCATTTGAGAGCAATAAGGAAATAGCAAAAGCAATATGAATAGCTTTGTAATATAATTACAAATTATATAGCTTTTAGAGTTGTTGCAACAAGTATTTCAATAGTTGACACCAATCCCAGTAAAATTTTAATATAAATATTGTCTGTAGTCTTCATTTATTTTTCAATTAAGCAAACAGTGTTTTAAGTTTACTTCACTTGTGCGAGCCTGATTTTCGAAAAGTCGTTAATCGGACCATAACTGGCCTCACCGTCGCGTGCATGGTCCGAAAGACAGAGGTGACGCACGTTGTGTATTTAACCCGCCGTATTTGTCGTCCTTCCTTGAAATATTCAATTACGCATTGTGTCATTTATACTAATACAGACCGACCGTAGCTTGACTGCACAAAAACATGCTGAAGCTCGACCGTAACTATGCATGTAAACGTACCGATTGTGCAGCTTATGAAGCGAGTCGGTACCAGTACAGCAGAAAGACTGGTATCGTTACATCTTTTAATTTTAGTATCAATTTGGTACTGACATGGTGGAACTTTCGGTATTGTTGATGGCTTTCATTACTCAGTTTTTAAAAGACAGACTGCACCTGGTCGAAAATCAGCTATTTAATTATTTGCCAGCAACATCTCGGTCAGGTAAATGTTAAATAGACAACTATTAATTAGGGCTGGGTATCGATACAGATTTTCTGTTGGATTCGATTCTGATACACAAGCTCACGATTCGATTCCAATTCTGATACATTTGGGTATATTTAAGTTACAATGCACGTTTTGTTTACATTCATTAGGCATACAGGGAACCTTCAAACTTGAAAACTAACACAATCATTAATAATAAAAATAAACTGTTACAAACTATGCAGTTCAATTGCTATCTATTTAACAGATATAATAATAAACAACCAAACTGAAGTAAACTTTTGAGTAAAAGGTCAATGTAAAAGGTCAATGTTGTGATTTAAAGAATCGATATCGGCACTGTTCAAATGAAGATCATGATTAGTTGATTTTACGCAGCCCTACTATCAATCAACACCTTCCAGTGTAACCCCTATGGTGTCAACACAATTTAACAAATGTCACATTATATTTAGGGTACTTCAATCCTAATTGGAGTCATTAAACAACAGTCCACTGGACGTTTAAAGCTGGAGGTCGCAAGAAAGATTTAGGCAAGCTGTTAAGAAAGAAAGAGGTGTTAGAAGACTTTACACATCCTCGTCACCCTAACATCCTGAATGAGTCGTCGCAGAGCATACACGGGAGGGAGCATGTAAAACCTCCGTACATTCCAGTGCATGAAAAAACAACATCTAGTAGCCAATCAACGGCTGAAAATCAAATGAAGAAAGAGAGCCACGGCTTCCACCGTCCAAACCAAAACACTTTCACACTGCCAGCCAAAACACGGCCATCATGCAATGTTGTTTCTAGGAGGCCTGTTTTCTTTAAAAGCACAATGAGAAGGTGTCAGATTCAGGAGCCCTCGCCTAAACCTCAGGACAAGGCTGGCCAAATACCGGATAACTGATTAAAAACGCCAAATGATTGCCGTAATTAGACACAGCATTTAACCTGCTCACGTCACTGATAAAGTGTCATTATTGTTTATTCAGTTCACTGAAATCCGTGTGTGCTTTCTCCCAAAACAATTCCTTTATCTAGTTTAAACAACAACAAAGAATTAAGTAAATCACACACAAAAAAATTTAATAAAAAAATCTAGGTCACATTTCATCCCGAAATCAACACAACATATTATATTTTTTTTTGCTTTAAGAAATTAAGCCTATTTTTTTTTTTTTACATTATTTTTTATTTTTATGGCATTTTCACGACAATTTTCATTCTAAAGAAAACAAAAGCATCCCACAAACTACCACAGCTCGCAAAAACAATGAGTATTCTAACTTACGCTGCCCTGTGCACAATAAACACTGATTGTTTTTGTTTTTTTATTTATTCATGACAATTCTCATTACTGTAATACTTGTAATTCCCATCATTCTCAACGGTGATTCTTGTTACTGTAATAAAATTATCTTTTCATTTAAATCCACATAACACCAACTACTATCCTGATGTGTAAATACTTTACAATCCATTAGAGTGATTCTCACGAAACCTGTCAATAAAGTGTCCTGGTCATATTTAGCCCCAAATCAATACACAAACAAATATAAAACTACATTTTGCACAAAGAAAATGAAACCTACGTTTAGGACCATTAAGATTTTTTTGCAATATAACATTATTTTCAGGACACTTAAGCACAATTTGCCCCCAATTCTCATTAGCGTAACACGTCTGGACGTTTTATACTTTTACGTTTCCCATTGTTTTTAATGATGCTTCTCATTACCGTAACACGGTCTGTATTACAGTACGGTATTACAGTAAAAAAAAGATGATGTTGTACACTCATTTTCTAAATTAAAATCAGCGAAAATGAAAGGCAGTAACAAGGGAGTACTACTATGTGTAGCCTATGAATAACTTACAATTTTATATAATTTTTTATCATTGTGGTAACGGGAATAACATGATGACCATCACTGTGGTAATGAGAATTGGGGGGTAATGTGCATGTCATGAAAACAATGTCACTGTAAACCATCTTAATGGCCCAAAAATAGGGCTCATTTTTTGTATGCAAAACAAAATTTCAAATTTGCCTCTTTTGATTTGGGAGTAAAACAGGACCAGGACATTTTCTTGACAAGTTTTGTAAGAATCGCCTATTATGGTAATGAGAACTGGGAATGTATGTGTTTTGTCATAAAAAATTTGAATGGTCCTAAAATGGTCCTTCACATTTCTTCAAGTAAAACAATTTATTTTTGCTTTTTTTCCTCTCTGAATTTATGGTGAAATATAACCCGGACATATTCTTGACAGGTTCCAAGAGTTTCAGTATTGCTTAAACAGTCTGTATTGCACTTAAGTTGGCAAAAGTCCTACATAGTCTGAATCCGGTAATATCTTTTAAGGCCATAAAACAAATGGGGCTCTAACTGCCCTGGCCTGTAATTAGAGAGCAGAGCTGACTGAAAATCTAATTCATGGAAACCAAAAACTGTCTGTAATTTGAGTTTGAATGGCCTAAGGAAGCTGCTCTGCTGACCACATTTGAGGTGCTAAATTGGTACATCCAGGTGCCAACCCTTGGCCTGAATGTTGTGGGCAGTAAGAAGGAAAGCACTTTTACACAAGTATTCAGAAGCAAAAATCATTTCAAGTTAGTCAAGCCAAGCCAAATTTATTTGTATAGCACTTTTCACAACAGGCGTTGTTTCAAAGCAGCTGTACATGAAATTATGCTATAACAGAAAATGACTGAATATAATGCCAACATTAGTTATTTATGATTAGAATTATTAGTGGTTAAAATTAGTAAACTAAGGAAGTGTTGTGGGCCAATGATTAAACAAAATGATTTTTTATGAACTGTAAGTTTTAGTGTTAAAATCCTTGAAGTCATCCTGAATTAACTGAGGAAATACACGTAGATTTCAGGCAGGACCGGAGATGGATCTGGCAGGCTGTGGTGACCTCGGGGTATAATCCCGAACTTTAGACAGGGAAATAGAATTAAATGAGCATAGATGCCAGATTAAAGCAGGGTTAAAGAATAAGATAAGTGTTTTAGGTTCCGACAGACCTAACTAAAGCAGCATAACTATGAATTGAGGGATAAATTAGGTGTATGCCTGGCTGAATAGATGAGTCTTTAGTCTAGACTTAAACTGAGAGAGTGTGTCTGAGTCCCGAACACTGCTAGGAAGACTATTCTATAGTTTAGGAGCCAAATATGAAAATGATCTCCCTCCTTTTGTGGATTTTGATATTCTCAGTATCGTTAACAGGCCGGAGTTTTGCGATCGTAATGTTAGAGTGTGATGGATTATAGCGTATTCGAATGTCACTTAAGTACTTTGGAGCTAAACCATTCAAAGCTTTGTAAGTAATTAACAGAATTTTAAAATTAATACGAGACTTAACAGGTAGCCAATTTAATGCCGATAAAATGGGGCTAATACGATCATATTTCTTGGTTCTAGTTAGCACCCCAAAGACGAGATCCACGCCACCCATCTGTCATGAAATAATTTATCTTTTAACATCCTTTCTGTTCTCTACAGTCAGTTGTTGATTAAAAACAACAAAAAATAAACATTTAATTCTAATCACGCATAGCACAGATGCGATAAAGCCGTTTGAGTCTCTCTCGCTAACATGAGCTCATTTACAGAACTGCTGGTTTTCTTAAAGAGACAGTACACCAGTGTTCAACAAATCTATGTAAATATTTATAAATGGAATAAATTAAGCAATTAAGCAATAAACATGAAAAAAATATATACAAGAAATATAATTAAATGCATGGATTTGTTCATGCCAAGTTGTGACCAAAATGATAAAAAAAAAAAAATATATAATAAAATATAATTATTAAAATGTATATTTTCGTAATGTACCTAGAAGGTCCTCTGTGTAATTAACAGCATTAGCTGGGAGAGAATTTCTTTCACATGTAAGCAAGACACATTATAACTGAAATATACCCATATGAATCGTTAACTAATCGAAATAAAAATCGAATCGAAAGCTTGAGAATTGGAATCAAATCAGGACATTTTTATCAATACACAGCCCTAGTCAAAAGGCATATGTGCCGATGACGTATGTCTACAAAAACAAAGGTGCACACGGACAGTCTGCGCATACTGTGCTGATGATGAAATTTGCGTCATACTGTGCTAGCATGTGGAAAACCTAAGTATATTTTGGCCTTAAGAGCTACGGATGTCCAAAACTATAATACTTTTAAAATTGACTAGCCAGTGGATAGTTGACCAATCGTCTAACGGAAGCCCTGATTAATTAGGCTAATTTCTTGTGTTAAAAAACAGCTTGAGGTACCTCACTGATGGACCAGTCCATTGTTGGACAATTAGTCAACCATCATGACCCATCCCTAGTATAGCACAACAAAATAGCACTTCCTCTTTTTTCCACTTAACTGTATAGTCATTGACAGCTATGTCTCCACGTTGTTCTTCCGATTCCAAAGAGAAAACATTTCAAGAGTCTTCTTTCCATTGTAAAGCATCAAAAACACTAAGCGTTAGAGAGAAACCACATGGGGAAACAAAACGAGAGCAAGAGAAACATTTGTGAACCAAAATAGCGTCTTCAAATGACAAAAGCATAAACAAAACAAAACCTCACAGAGAAAACAGTAAAGAGAGGAAAAAAGTCAGATCTAGTACACAAAAGCTCACTTTCATTGTACACTTTCCCCCTTCATAACCCACATTCAGAAAGGACGTTTATTATATTCAAAACAGCCATATATCTCATTAAAGGCAGAGAACATCATAGGAAGTGATGCTTGTCCAGCATGTAAATTGCCTACAGTGCCGCATTTGACTGTTGTTTAGCAATAATTTGGAAATAATCAATAAAAATTTGATTGATGTTGCATCACGACTGAAGCTGAGCTGGTTCCTTATTATAAGTACGTAGCAACCTCCAACAGCCACAGAGGAGGGGTTGACATCAAGACAAACTGACAAGTGAATGGAACACAGTATGCAGAAATAGACCGTCTGAGAATTATAGCCGTGTTAACCACAGGAACCTTATTACCACACCTCAACTACCTCACAGAGACTCTTCACAACAGCAGAAACAAACACACTGAACAGGTTTACATTCACACCAATATGCTGATAACTACAAAAAATATAGCATTTATGATTTGACATCATCAGGTTAATTCTCTGCTTTTGCGGTCAAAACGTTAACAACGCTTGCGCACATTAGGTAAGCTGGTAAGACCACCAGTCAAGGTGTTTACAAGCAATGCGAAATCGGGGTAATGGGGAAAAAACAAAACAAAAAGAATGTGCATGTAAACGCATTCAACATTAGCCTTGGAAACAGGCGTTGTGCACAGCTAATTGGGTTCAATTTGCTAACGCAAGCCGAGATTGACGTAGGCAGTATATCAGTTTTGAAAACCATGATGAGAAAGTTGTCGCTTTACATCGATAAAAAAAAAGCCATTATCAGGGCCTGGTAAAGACGCTGGCTACCACCCCTGGAGTTCGCTAGTTCGAATCCCAGGGTGTGCTGAGTGACTCCAGCCAGGTCTCCTAAGCAACCAAATTGGCCCGGTTGCTAGGGAGGGTAGAATCTCATGGGGTAACCTCCTCGTGATCGCTATAATGTGGTTCGTTCGCGGTGGGGCGCGTGGTGAGTTGAGCGCGGATGCCGCGGTGGATGGCGTGAAGCCTCCACACGTGCTATGTCTCCGTGGCAACACGCTCAACAAGTCTTATCAGATGCGCGGTGTTGACGGTCTCAGACGCGGAGGCAACTGGGATTCGTCCTCCGCCACCTGGATTGAGGCGAATCACTACGCGACCACAAGGACTTAAAAGCGTATTGGGAATTGGGCATTCCAAACTGGATGAAAAAGGGGGAAAAAAAGAAAATAAATAAAAATAAATTTTAAAAGGTTGATTACCGTTTTTATCGTGGTTATGCAAAATGCCGTTGCATGGTAGGGAGTGTGCGTTCCGAATCAAAACAAAACGTATGTTTTAAAATGAAAGTATTGAAGTAAACGCTTATAATGCAAAAATAAGCATTATTTTTTTCTACTTGGTTGAAAAATGATGCAGAGTAGATTATTAATTATTAACAAATAATATTTAATTTATTGATAACATTTCATTGCAATGTACGTAACGGGTCTGCCATTTCTTTGGACAGTTTTACATTTTACTTTTATTATTTTTTCAGAATGTTTTGAAACACTTGATTAAAATGTCTATATTGTCAATATATGGGTTATTGACAAGAAAGTTTGCCTAACATTTCCTTTTATTCGGTAAACTAGTAACCCTTTAATACCTTCTTGTTTTCTCCACCAATCTACCAAGTTATAAGACAAACGATTGACTTTGCTCTTAACGAACGGCACTCGTTGCCAATCACATGCAATGATTTGTAGCTGTTGAATGCGAGGGCGGAAGGCCAAACAGTGTCTCTCATGGAAACAGGGTGCCGGGCCAAGCGCAAGGAGTTCCCCTCATTCAACGGCCCTTAGCAACAGCCGCTCAGAGAAATCACCTGTTGCTAAGTGGATCGAGCAATGCACATCCTAGCAACAGCAGACTCCTCCATTCCAGTGGGGAAAGCGAGAGCAGAAAGATGCGTGCATGCCATGCAAGACAAAGCAATAATAAATGCTATGAAAACAGCCTGAAAGCTCCATGCACTCGATGAAACCACAATGTCAATCTGCAGAAAATGAAATGCAACAGCTCTAGTCATTTTCACAAAACCATATATGCACAGAAGCAACATACATCTATTTACCTGTAAACAATCCAGGAGACACCTGACACAAAGAGCCGTCTCTATCCAATACTATGTGCTAAATGTAATGAGACAGATGTAAGTGCATGCATTGCTGTGAACGTGGGAGCGTGAGCATGTGTGCATCTGTTTAACAACCGAAAGAGAAAGCCTTGGAAAGGAAGCAAGGAGTGGTAGCCTCAAAAACACCTGTGTGCTGTCGCAAGCAACCAATCGCATGTTTTTAGTATGTCAGCAGAGACACAGAGCTAAATATGGAAGCTCCTAATAATGACGTTGGAGAAACAAGTGAATTGGGCTGAATATCAGTGTTACAAGACCAGCTAAACATAGCATTAATAAACATTTACCACAAAAAAAAAAAAAAAAAGGCAGTTGAAAAAAATATCTTGAACACTTGTAATTGGGTAAAGATTTGACTATAAATTGATATAAAGATTGCCGAAAGCATGTAAACATTACTTACAAAAATTCAAAAGGATGAGACACCCTTTGCAAAAATTAGAGACAGAATATCCATTCCTTCTGATCTGATTCTGCCTTCAATTCAATTTAATTTGATTCTGATTAATATGGGTATACTTCAGTTATAATGTCCATTTTGCTTACATATGAAAGCAATTTGATGATATTCACAGGAATGCCATAGCTTCAGGGTGTTGAGTTGAAAGACATTTTATAGAGCAACATCTGGGCAGTTAAAACAAGCAATGAAAAGCTAAGCAGACCTGTGTCTACACATTTGCACCACCACCACCACTAAAATACAGCTAATATCAGAAAAGAATATGATTTTTGTATTTTTTATTTCTCCTCTTTTCCTCCCAGTTTGGAATGTCCAATTCCCAATTTGCTCTAAGTCCTCGTGGTGGCGCAGTGACTCAATCCGGGTGGTGGAGGACGAATCTCAGTTGCCTCCGCATCTGAGACCGTCAACATGCGCATCATCACGTAACTTGTTGAGCACGTTACCACAGAGACAATAGCGCGTGTGGAGGCTTCACGCCATCCACCGTGGCATCCACACACAACTCACCACGTGCCCCACCGAGAGCGAACCACATTCGGAGGAGGTTACCCCATGTGACTCTACCTTCCCTAGCAACCGGGCCAATTTGGTTGCTTAGGAGACCTGGCTGGAGTCACTCAGCACGCCCTGGGATTCGAACTAGCAAACTCCAGGGGTGGTAGTCAGCGTCTTTACCACTGAGCTACCCAGGCCCCCAAAGAATATGAGTTTGATGTTCTAAAGGCGCAGTCACATTTACCTTTGCACGGTGGAATTCCGTGGGGCGAAGGCGGCGTGGGCGCATGTTGAGCGTGTGTGGAAACAACAAAAAAAAAACAAACAAAAAAAAAAAAAACCGCCAAGCAGGCTCTTCTCAATGCTCCACTTTATACTCTAGAAGAGTGAAGTTAAAAAGAAACTCGCCACTAAAATGATATCCTCGTCCATTTTGAATATTCAGTGTAGCTGTGTATGAAGCACCGCCCACAAAGAGGTCACTGCCAAATCAAACAACATCCTATTGGTCAATGTGGCGAATTCGCCAAACTTGAACACCACGCAAAATCCGTGAAGGGATATTCTGTCACCAGAAGTCCGTTTCACGAAATTCACGGTCGCACAGTTTCCCATTGATATGACTGTATTTTGCCTGCGGAATTTCGCCGTGCAAAGGTAAATGAGACCAGACCGCGCCTTTTACCAACCATAAGGCCTATATGGTACAGTGGTCTAAACTGATGTAAATAAAGACATCAAACAACAATGGCTTGATTTATCAAGTTAATCTACTAAAGCAAAACGTGCAACCAGATTAAACGTTTTTGCTAATTATCATACAATGGCGGCCAAAAGTTTGGAATAATGTACAGATTTTGCTGTTTCGGAAGGAAATTGGTGCTTTAATTCACCAAAGTGGCATTCAACTGATCACAAAGTATAGTCAGGACATTACTGATGTAAAAAACACCACCAATTTATATTTTTACCCAGCCTTAAATGAAACGCCACATTGCCATCAAGTTGAACTGTACTCAACTTTGTCGCATTGCAAAAATTCTCTGTCACTTTAAAACGCCAATGCTGTCAGTGTGAATGCTTCTTTGGAGTGCTTTGCTGACCTAATCACTTCAGAGTTTGAGAATGTAAAAATAGTCTTGCTGAACTGCATTAAACCGGAACGATGGGAATTGCAGCCCGCATAATACAAGGCATTTACTTACAGCATTTAAGCTACACTTCTCTATATTTCGCCCCAGTTTCTCCAAGATGGATCGGTGCCAGCTCACCTCCGGGGTGCTCTCACTTTTCAACCCATGCGTGAAAACAGACAACCGGAGAAAAAGAGCAAAAACAGAGGAAGAGGGTGTATGGGTAGAGGGAAATGCTTGTGTGCCCTGAGAAGAACAGCCCTGTACTGCTTTTAGTAATTCAACCTCAACGCAAGAAAGAGCTGAGAGGAAAATCTCCCTTACAGACAGCATAACAATCAAGATAGTGTTTCCTGCGTGGGAAAAAGAAAAAAAGACAAGGCCTCGAAGAGTACAAGCAACCTGCATTCAGGGTGAGCAACCTGCATTAATCCAGATGGTAGAAGATCAGTCTGTGCAGAACGAACGAGAGCGGGACCTCCGATCGCCTGATAACCACACAAGCTTTAACGGATGGCTGAGCATCTACTGATTCCATAAGGAAGTGCACGCTAAGCTGTCTGGCACAAAATGAGATTCAAATTGAAGCAAAGGTGAACAAACAACTCTAAGTAAATGCACATGAGACAGAGTCTATGCAGTCCATCTCAGTTCACTTCAGCCCAATCAGTCACAATTGGCGTGAACGCAACTAGCTCACGATACGCTCGGCTTGAATTAGAGCGGCCTGGAGAATATGTGCTTCCTTTCAAGAAGGTGGAATTAATTTCACAGTATAAACTCATTCAAACAAACTGGACTGATTTTTCTGGCTGGAAATGACCACAGCCAGACGACTACGCCAGGCTAACGTGCAGCTGAGAACCTCAACAGACCAACTGCAATCAAGGAGGTTTTTTCTCCCCATCTCAGCTAGTCAGGGCTCGACATAAACGCTTGTCTGCTTGTCCGGGACATGTGGATTTTTGACAGGGCAAGTGAAAGAGAATTTAACTTGCCCGACCGCACAAGCAGACTGATTAAAATGTCAATAACGAAAAAATAACCAGCTATATTGGTGATAGCCTAGGCCTGTGTCACTTATTAGAAAGTTCATATTCTTATTCTGCTGTTGAAAATAATCCAGAGCATGTAATTTTAGAATTCACTAGCAATCTAGTATCAGCTGTGCCCTGTTTGATTGACAGGTGGCATATGTGTGTGTTCCGAAAATGCATGCAATAATGCGCATCTGAAGGGTCAAATACATTTCATAATTCCGCCAAAATGCCCGTCTTGGTGAGGTTTTCATGTAAACACAGAGAGTGATGTCTAAAGTAACTTTTTTACTCGGACAAGTACATGACAATGGTTAATGTTGAGCCCTACTAGTATGACACAACGAAACAGATACTTTAAGTACTTCTGAGGAAGAATGATTTCGAAATAAGAAATGCAATTTGTTGCAAATACTGTCCTCAAGAGTCTTAAGCAAAATAAGATCATTTCAGATTTCAACATTAAATTCGAAACAAAGTTTTGCTGTCGAATCAAAAGAACCAGACTACACTGGACACACCGTGTTTTGCGCAGAAGACTCAGTCGACATTCATTAGATTGGGAATCGGACTACACTGGAAAGTGCTGTTTTTTGCTGTAGATTCAATAGTGGGGCAGTCGCTAAAAAGCACAGCAGGAAACAGAGTAGTTTAGTAGTGTTCAATGCACTATGGCGGAAAATTGCATGTTTGGGAACCGTTAACAGAACCGAATGTCATGAAAATCACAGCAGAATAAATAAGCAAAAAACTCTCTCTCTTCATAGCTAATTGTGAGTTTTTGGCCTAACTATCTAGTGGAATTTGCAGAATGGCTTGGCAAAAAAAGAAACACTTGTCTCAAGTTCAGTCAAGTTCAAAGGGATTATGAACTGTCACAACGGATTTGTCACAACACAACTCATTCACTCCCAGAACTTCAGAAGTTACAAATTAAACTGGTAAAGAAAATTACAGAGGCCATGTTTTCTAGATTGCCAAACCAAGGTTCCAACTACTGGAACCCCTCTTGTTTTCCCTCATCTTCTCTCCCGACCAAGTCCCGCCCCTGACCTCAGGTCATTTCACAGAAGCGCTGCTCATTACAATAATAACCCACATTCAAGGTCAGTTACTGGTGCACCAGCGGTAGGGGGTGGAAAAAGGGCAGGACGGGTCAAGAGAGAACCGATGGAGATAAGGAGCCCTCAGGGTCCGTGGAGAAGAAACAACTCTTGGAATTTGGCAGAGCTCACAACGTCGACTGAACCGAGAACTGGTGTTAGCTTGAGAGCGTTCCAGAGGAGATTAACTCATCTAAATGTTGGATAACAACCCAGCACATGCCAACAATCACAAACAGATTTAGGTTAGTTTTTCATTTGTAATCCTATTCATCAATGACCAATAATCTCCAATGAACTTTTTAAACCCAAATGAGCCAGTGTGAAAACGCAGTGACAGATTTTGTTTCTCATGCTAGACATTGCCGAAATGCTTCTCATTTCTCAAAATAATGTATTGGTTTTAGGTGTTGCAAGCAAATATTACCCCAACTAAAATTAGTTGACCTTCTGTTCCACAATTAGTTGATTTCTTTACAGAACAATCTACACCAAACCACAAGCATTTGTACACTTCTGTAATTGAAATGCGTTAATAGACTAACTGGGAGGCCAAAACTTCTTGCCATTCTGGGTGCCGATAAGATCGAAAAAACTTCCAACTGAACAAACAACCTCAGACCACGACATACATATCAGCGCACAGTTTAAAAGTTTATCTGCAAAGAAGACAGTAGAAGATAGAAGAGTATGATGAAGAAAACTGTGCAATGCTGCATCCATGCATGGTGCTGAAAAAGGAAATAACATTTAAGTATGTAAAACCAGAAATGATCAGTAAACAAGATTCTTGTTTACAGAACTGCAAACATTAAATAGCGAGCTGCTAACAAATAGAGTAACGAAGTGAAAATGCAATTTTTTTTAGATGCGTCTATATTTTGAGGATGCGCAAAGAAGGAAAATGGATCCTCGGTATAATTAAATTACAAGTAAACAGTGTGAAACTCGTGAGCATGCCGGAATCGTAATGCCCAGAATCCACAGAACTTTTCCAGGGAATAACTGTGGAATTCTGCTAAATTGATTTAGGCCTAAACATGGTGAAGGTAAACGAACTCCACTGTTATTGGTGGCCGAAAGCGTAATCAGATTAGGCTAAATATTTAATAAATGAACAAGCAAGGGGCAAGAAATGCACAAAAACGTAGTGAATGACGAGCGCTCCAATTTTGTGTAAATCTGTAGCACCTTCAGTAGAGTTCGGTGGGTTCGGATTCAAAGAGAACAGGGAATGAAAGAGAGAAAACAAACAAGAGAGGCCAAAACGGGAGAAACGGGGTCAGACTAGCATTGCCCCCCCGCCATAAATCTCAGCTTTAAGACCTTGCATCACAAGCTAACTTCCGGTCTTTCTCAACCACAAGCTTACGTCCACCGACTTTACTGACACACTCTCGATTTTCTTCACCTCCATATATATATATTACAGCCCTCAAAATTAACGCATTAATGCATGTGATTAATTTAAAATGTTTAAAGCGCTCAAATTTTCTTTACTCAAATTGCGCTTACCATTTTTCACATAAGTTTCTGATATTTTTTTCTGCTCCGTGTGAGTTGTAAACACTAGCTGGAATGGGGCAGAAACTTTGCGATGTGTGCGCCTGGGGTCAATACACTAACGCACACACTACAAACACACACAACAGCGATTTCATGTCAATGATCATGTAATGCAGAAAGGACCAATTAACTGAACAAAACAACCCAGGTGAGACCTGTGAAAAGTTGCATTCACACAACCCGCTGGAGTGAAGCATCAGCGTTTCCTCGGCGCCGTGTTGCGCTTCCGTCTTACAGGACAATTCGGATGAAAAATAATTTGCGTATGGAGTGCCAGTGCTCGGAGCAAAACAAGATGTTCCCTGCAAGTGCTTTTCATGTGGAGTTTAAAACGATACAAATCATGTGAATGAAGCTTCACGCTTGCTGTAGCAAAGTCGATAGCCACGATAAATACTGTGGAGGATGAGGGTTTAAGAGATTTAATGCCCATTGCCATGAATACCCATGGGGACTAGTTCTTTCAATTAACCAACCTCCCACTTAGACTTTGGGAACCATTTAATGTTACTTGAATTGGTGCTGTTTTAGTGCATTTCCGTCTTTATACTGCGGAACACTTTGTTTGGAAATGCCATTTAAAACATTGTTGCATATTGTTTTGTTTTTCAAAGGGGGAACTAAATGCATTTTGACAGTAAAATAAGTATATACAGAGTCAAATTTAAGCACTTTCCAAATCTGAGCAATCGCGATCAACTATGAAAAAATCACGCAATTAATCGCGGTTAAATATTTCATCGACTGACAGCACTAACATATATTGACTGACCCATTCTTAATCCACAGCCAGTGAAGAACCTGTCTCTTACAGTGAGCTATCTGTAGGGATTTACAAAATGTGAGAGAGTGTGACAAATGTAGAGAAAGAGAGAGGGGGACAGAGCAATGACTATTTATAGTCGCTCAAAGGCTTCCTGTTTCTGCTCAGCAAACCAGAAAGGAGGGGCAACCTACCAGAGAGGGAGAATGAGGGATTGAAGGGTAATGGGAGATAAAAAGAGACTCTTCCTCCACTTTCATTCAGACAGGAAAACATGGCTACCCTTCAGTAGCCAGAAAGCAACACCAAAGGCCATGTCCTGAATATGGACTACAAACAGAATGGAACAAAAATGTCAGCTGTCATCTTACAGAGAATACATTTAGGATAGGGGTGGGAGATCACAAAAAATAAAATAATGTTTGGTTGATACCAATATATAACGCAATCTACGCATAATGAATAAGAGAGCACTCTAACCCACAACTGTGAGGAAAAAGGCACCTTGCAACAAAAATAATGCAAAAGTAATACAAAAGTAACAAATAATGGATGCAAATAATTTAATGATTATTGGTAGTGTACATTTTAATTGAAAATTGCATCCCTTCCATTTCACAACCGCGATACAAAACAATATTCAAAAATCTCTACCAATAAACGACACATTTCTACAGATATCGATTTAACCGGAATATCTCCCACCCATAATCTAGGGCTGTACTGCTAAAATAATAACTTGCATTTATTTTTCTCATAACACATGGATAATTTAGCTCTGCATCGATATTTACTTGTGCATTCATATGCTTTTCTACAGTTCAATTAGTGAAAAAGCAGGTTGTCAAAACAATTGGAAACTCTACAAATCGGCATTTCCCCATCCGTTTCCCAATTTTGTCAAACGTGATCCCATGTGGTTGTTGATGTATTGCACTGCAAAAAGAGTATTTCACTTTGAATAAAAGTGTCGTTTTCAGAGATATCAAACTAAATTTTGTAACATTTATGCTTATAACAAGAGAGAACTATTTGCCAATCGGGTAAGAAAAAAGTGATTCACATGGAAAACGAGCTTATTTTTCTTGCCCCATTGGCAAGTAGTTTTTCCTCGTTTTAAGCATAAACCCCACCAAATTTTGTTAGATTTCTCTGAAAACAAGACCTAATATCTTATGCCCATTCTGCTTCTAGTAATATTTTCTTGTTTTAAGGATGTTTAGATATATCTAATGGAAAATAAGACAAAATTACTCTTTGCATTGTGAAACATGGCTTGTATGATGTTTATATTATTGAGGCAGTTGGCGACATCAACCCCAAAAAACCCAGCCTTTAACAGCTAAGATCCAATTCTACCACAGACTTTGGCACTAAAAATAGATAAATAACATTCAGTTACCCAATGTCTACACAGCTAATCATGCCTTTAGCAATTTGAGCAAATGAGTCTACAATACACTTAATAGACAATCAGACAGATCCAACAAGAAAATCTGTTCAGAGAGAAAACCACTGCACACATTTGACTCAACAGTGCCAGCATCTGAAAATATGCCCAGAACCTACGGCATGAATTGGACACTGGCAAAACATTTGCATACAGAGGAGTGAACTCTGGTCAAAATACATTTAGCAGGCAAGGCAATAGTCTATACCAAGAGGAAAAAACTGTTCAGAGAAAAAGGCGATTAAGAGCAGTGTGTCACCTGTTAAGTCGACAACCAGCTTGCAATCACCATTATGCAAATCCCAACTGTCCATCAAGTCCAAGGACGCTTTTTCCTCTCAATGATTGACAGGTGAGAACAAGCATAAAGACATACTGGAAGTGAGCCAATACCTGATTAAAGACAAGTACTTGTGTGTGGTGTTTCACCAAATCCTTGAGTATCCTTCAAGACTGACAGCTCTTGGCCAGACTGTAGGGATACCACTTTTAGAGGTTGACCGATTAATCGGTTTTGACCATTAATCGGCAAAGACAGACGCTTTTGGAACTATCAGTTATCTGCAAAAATCAATGATGATATTTCATAGCTTGTTTTTTCTATGTAGACGTTGCTGGAGGTTTCACTGTAAGTAAAGACTAAGAACCTTTTTTTAATGTTCAAAAAATCTATTTTAAAAACCATTGGTCGATTAATCGGCATTTTCCACCACCTTTGTTATCGCAAAATCCAATATCTGTCGATCTCTAGTCGCTTTGGTACCAAGTCAGTTTGGTCTTTCTACTTAGTAGGTAGTGCCAACTCAATTCAGTAACCGATATTAACATTGGTATATTAACAAACACAATTGGTTATGTCTCTTGTACAGTATCGGATCTGTGCAGTAGACCTTGAAGTTCAAATGTAACCTGAATAACTTTAAGCACTGTTCACTTCTTTCTTTGTTCTTGTATTGAATAACCACTAGAGAACTGGAAGCAATTATATTGATAAATTGAGAAATACTTGAAGACTACATTCCAATATTTGAAATTTGGTTATGTTTATGCAAATGTTTCTCTATTTTAATAAAGCAGTATAGTTTTTTTGCTGTGGTAAGGAAAACTGAGAGAATCGTCAAACTTTACAGGCACTGGTCTCGAAATGTGGTATCGTGACAACCCTAATAGACGGTGTTCTGGAAACTAAAATGAGAGAAAAAAATTCACACTCTCGCTCTGCCATTCTCAGAGAGAAGCCTCAGCTTGATGACCTCGTTAGTTCAAGCACTTAATCTGCTAATGCCCACATAAAACTAAATGAGAGGGGGGGGAAGAGAATGATGAGAGAAGAGAGACAGGGATGTGGTGAGAAAGAAAGGAGGGGGTTGGATGGAGAAAGAGAGAAGTAACGAATGCGATTAAAATATGCGTCAGCCTACAGGAAATGCTGGCTAGATGCTTGAGATGGAATTAAATGGATTCAACAACCTGGAATTCTGGAAAATCTTAGTCTACATCCATTGCAAGCCCCTGGCACTGCTGCTAAATGTAGCTGATGCTAAATAAAATATAAAGAATTTTCAATTAAAATTATTATTATTATATTCGCAAAATTATTATATCACAAAAGCGATTAATCCAAGTAGTGCTACTGAAACAATTTTCACCTGAGTACTAGAATAGTAAAATGCTAGAACATTTTTCAAGTGCAAATAAGAGATGCACTGATGTATCTGCGAAACATCGGTATCGACCGATAAAAGCATTTATCTGCACATCGGCGAATCAATTAAATACCAGGGTCCAAGTACCAAAGAGGGTTGAAAAACACGACAGTTAGCATGCATCTCAATGTGTGTGAAACAAAATGTCTCTTGTGTAGAATTACTTTGAATTGGTTGACAATGACAGCAAAGTTGTCATTTTTAAGCTTTGCACTGCCAGATTTTCACAAGGTGGAACTACCATTAAAACTTTGAACACAACTAATTAGATTGCTCACCTTAAAGCTAGACACAGCAAGAAATATGCTAAATGAATAAACTAAAGCAAAGGTTGCATACGCTTCATCCTTCAGAAGTACATATAAAATCTTCAGAAGCATGGTAGCCTAAAAAAGCAGAACAACCAAACTATCAGTATCTGTATCGGCTTACAATGCTCTAAATAATGGGATATCGTATCGGCGCACCACTAATACAAACGATGGAATTTTAAGCAAACCATTATTGCAGAAACCGATCCCAAACTCTAGGATAAAAACTCCAACAGGCCCTGAACTATAGAGGTAGAATTGAGCCTAGAGGCTGTTTTATCCTTTGTTTGGTCTGTTGGTTGCCTTCAACTTCGGTCAAGTTGAGCTAATAATTGGATAAACATTCTAGAGCCCCTGCAGTTTGGCTGTGAGTTCAGCCATTCTGATTATGGTCATAATTATCTGTGAATTCTGGAAGCGAGTTAAGAACTTAGCCTAGAAATATTGTGAGCCATGAAGCACCAGCTCTCTTTTGGCTCACAGCGAAACTCAATTTCTTCTTGTGGACCAGTTCCTTATGAGAAAAAGAGGTTTATCAGAGAACTCTGCAACTCTGCCATTTCATCCAGAGCCAAACAATCAATTTGCAGGGCAGAGAGACAAAAGGAAATGAGAACCCAGAGAGCCTTTCTTGCACTCAGTGAAGAGGTGAACTATAGACTAAAGAGAGAGAGAGAGAGAGAGAGAGAGAGAGAGAGACAGTGAGAGATTCTGGCTTGCCTCCAGAACAGACTTGAGGACTTTGATGTGGCCTTTCCGATGCCAAGAGGTCAGTATTTGTTACACCCCCTGTTGTCATATCAAACACAGTCACACACTGTGCAGTGGAAAAACAGCTCTCTTCTCTCAGGTTGGTCATTGCTGTTGAGGTCCAAGAGTTAGCAGTGCTAAGCCGACAGACATTCAGTGACCAATAGCAACCTTTTGTAGATAAATGAATGGGAGAAAGCACAAACCTCAATAAAGCATCTGTAGGAAATGAAATAGAAATGGGAAAATTATAAGAGCCAAAAGGCATGTGAAATATAGTTCTCTATCTCTATCTGCCTTAATTAAGCTCAAGAAGCAAAAGCTAATGATAACATTGTCAAATACCATTGGTGATTTGACATGTTAATAAAAGGTACATTTTTGGAGACTTATTTTTAAGATGTCTTTCCCCATTCAACTAAACCAGAGCTGTGTTTGTATGACAAGAAAATAGCTGCAACAGCAAACAGCAATGGTACATTCGCTTTTCACTGCAATCCAAACAAACCCAAATGCTTTTCCAAAGAAAAACAGGAATTCTTTAGCACACTGTTAATCTCCACAATCATAACCAGGGGCCTCATGTATTAACCTTGCCATAGATTCGACCTAGAAGTGTGATTTAGGAAAAAATAAATCACACTTTAAAAACTACGTATGGCAAATCGCATGCAAAATGATTCCCTTTAGCAAAGATTGTGTGTACAAACACAAGCTTCATTACTCACCTCAAATCCTCCTTAAAATAACCATATATGGAACTTACGTACGTACATTTCAATACCCATTTTACGTGTATGCAACAATTAAATCAGGCCACTGCTCTTTGTACACAGGAGATAAATCCACAAGAACATCAGTCAATTAAGTCATAGACGTCAATGAATGTGCTTTTCTTTGTGGGATTCTTTGAAAACCTTTCCAGAAAAGGCATTAGGGCAGGGGTGTCAAACTCGGTTCCTGGAGGGCCACAGTCCAGCAAAGTTTAGCTCCAACCCTAATTAAACACACCTGAAGCAGCTAATCAAGGTCTTCAGGAGTGCTTGAAGATTACAAGGAGGCGTTTTGGAGCAGGGCTGGAACTAAACTCTGCAGGGCTGCGGCCCTCCAGGAACTGAGTTTGACACCCCTGCATTAGGGGAAGAAACAGAAAACAACATTGAACTCTTATTCCCTCCATCTCCCTCCCTCAGGCACTGTCTCACTCATTAGCTCTCCTTACAAAAGCTATGTCAGTGCATGTCAAGAAAGTGTCTTTAATATCTGTCTCCATGTGATTAAAAACTAATGGAGAGCTACGTCTTTCACCCATCACTCCAGACGAGGACTGTTAAAATATTTAACCCATTACAGCTTTTCTCCAACTGTACAATGAACAGAATCAGGCAGCCAATCTCCCCAAACATCTCCATTTTTGCAAAGCTGAGTCTGCAGAGACAAGCAGATCTGCTGGACTTTGATGAACAGCCAGATTTATTCTGACTGTTCGTCAGAAAAGGGTAGAGCGCAGTGACAGTCTCGAATAAGAATTACCAGCACACTGAGACAGTGAGAGGCCTGAATACCAACACATGCCTCCAGGATCAGGACAAGGACTTGATTGCTGATGCCTGTCAGATGGGGTGGAAAAGTCCTCAAGTGGTCTCTGGAGTGAAGTCTGCAAGCAAGTTCTCCAGGAGAGTGAGAGAAGACTTCAACTCTGATTGAAGGAAAGAGAGCGAAAAAAGGGGAAAATATGTACTGGCTGAGTCTCAAGGAAACATTCTGGGAATTCAGACAACACAAGCTTCTGATTGAAACACAACGTTGTCCTACAAGACCACACATAGGACAAATTAAATCAGGGACAAATGATGACAGGTGGCCCAACTTTCGGGGCTCAGCACCTTTGCTTTGCCAGGAATGCGAGGGTTAAACGATTGTGGTTTTAACCACAGGGTTCTCCAAGTATCTAATAAGGACAAATCCTCCTCGAACTGACCTGCACTGCCTGACGAAATGCAGGAATGTACAAAATTATAAGGGAGGTAGCGCTGCTGGTTTTCCAGAACACACGCAGGGGTAAAGATGTGGGAATATTTGCTTTCGCTGCCCAAGGTGGAAGCAGCTTTGGGGTGATTTGTGGGGTCAAACCCTCCTCCTGCCTGGCGTGAGGCCCTGGCTAAGTGCCGGAGACTCTTCTCTGCAGCTCGGCAGAGTTCTGGCCTGAGGTCACAAGTTTGTAGCTTGTCCCATTTAATTATATTGTATGGAAATGGCAGTGCCAACATTCTTTAAAATGTCTCCTTGTATTCCCTGAAATAAAGCCACACATGTTTGAAACAACAAGAGGCTGAGCAAGTAATGGACAATCTACAGTCTGCCAGTTGTTATCGCAAAATAAACCTGATGGCTGACTGTAGGTTATGCCCCTTACTTCATGGCTACTTACCAAATAAATAATTAAAATGGACATGAAATATTGATTTGTGTTTAAATTATGTTAATATTTGACAAGAAAGAGATCGTAGAGTCTCTAGAAACAGCTGAATTCCACCTCTGGTTTTCATCGAAGTTCAGTAGGTGTTTATATTGAGAAAATAACCGTCTGACTGCTCATTATCCTGCAAGACTTGACTATACAAGGCCATACAAGACTTCTTGCCAAAGGAATAAATAAATGGACCAAAAATATTATGTTGAGTTGAAATTATTTCATTTGCTTACTTGTAGTGATCGCAGATTACTTTATCCCTAGATGTGCAGTCGTTATTTAGAAAAATCAGATCGCTGGATGGCACGATTGACCAAACAGAATAGAGTATTCCAGAAAGATATGTAATAGTGATAACATCTTAATTTTTGGTTGAACGAGCCCGTTAAATGATTACCATATGGTGGAAATCAGCAACTAATTATGGATAAGACATCTTGAATCAAGTTGTTTAGGGACTCCTACTTTTGGGACTTGGCAGACACATTATACAGGTTCTTCTGGTTCAGTTCTGCATGACTGATTAAAGAGCCAGAGCATCCAATGTTCCTTTGTTCACCTCCACTTCTCTGTCTGATGGTAACCATAGTAACAAATGCATGGCAAACGTTTGATATAAGGCTCTGATACGAGGCTCCTTTGAGAGTCCATTCGCTAGAGTATTTGGATTAACTATCAAAAATAATCAATACATTTAGTTGATATCACTATTTCTATTCCATATCAGAGCACCATCCTCCTCACAATAGACTGATAGAGCCTCTACAGATGGATAGCCAGCCATGTGACAAGGTACTGCTTGAGGGGCCCATCTGGCCAGCCGCTTCCAAGAAGCCAGATTCCAGGGCGCTAATCCAGAGAGACTCAGAGAGGCCCAGAAATGCCATCAGGTCGCCTGGCAGAGAACACATGCCCGCTTTGTGTCCCAGGCTGTTGTTGGTGGAGGGTTGCAGGAATGAAAGCTCCTACGCAGATCCCCAAGTGGGAACCAAGGTGCCCCTTGTTTCATTTCTCTAGAAGGCATAATCCTCTGCGTAAAGCCGGTGAGAAGGTGGAGTGGAGAGTTTGAGAATTCGGAATGAAGTGAAGCCGGGCAAGTGGGGGAAAGTGAGGGGAGTTATTGGCAATCACATGAGATTCAGATTTTTATCGATGGGTTTAGGGTCGCCTACAAAACAGATTCAGCTCAGATTCCAACTCAATCACACGTTTGGCTTATCTGTAACAAATCTTTTCAAAGCTGTGGTTTCAAAGCAGTGCCCACCCACTTTTTCAGGCATCTTGGTTCTGGAAGTGTTTTTTCCATTCATGTTTTCCATTTGAATTTAGTTAAATCCTTCATAAAAGCATTCTATGCCATAAACCAAATCAATCAGCTTCGAGGTGAATCACAACATTACAAACTTTGATTTGAAGCAAAAAAGTATTTGAAAATCAAACTGAAAAGACAAAAGGTACAAGACTGTGTACTTTATGTTTTTAAAGAGGAAATAAAACTACAGTCCCGTAAGAATGATGTAATCGAATTGAAAATTAAGGAAAAATATTAAACTATTGATTTAAAGTTGTCGCTTATAAGTCTAGTATCACTATATTCAAGTGTATAGCTAAATATTTTGCAAAGTAGGGAGCACATCTCGATTGCATTATTCACAGTGGATCATGGGAGTGGGCGGAGCTGCAGAGCTCTTTTGCCGCACTTTGTTCACCGCGATTCTCTGATTGCTGGATCTTTCTCTTCAGGATTATGGGTAGTGTAGTTCTTCACCAGGCATTCTACTATTAAAATAGATTTAATTTGTGGGGGGCCTGGGTAGCTCAGTGGTAAAAGACGCTGGCTACCACCCCTGGAGTTCGCTAGCTCGCTAGTTCGAATCCCAGGGCGTGCTGAGTGACTCCAGCCAGGTCTCCTAAGCAACCAAACTGTCCCAGTTGCTAGGGAGGGTAGAGTCACATGGGGTAACCTCCTCGTGGTCGATATAATGTGGTTCTCGCTCTCGGTGGGGCACGTGGTGAGTTGTGCGTGGATGCCGCGGTGATGGCGTGAAGCCTCCACACGCGCTATGTCTCCGTGGCAACGCGCTCAACAAGCCACGTGATAAGATGCGCGGGTTGACGTTCTCCGACGCAGAGGCAGCTGGGATTCATCCTCCGCCACCTGGATTGAGGCGAATTACTACGCAACCACGAGGACTTAAAAGCGCACTGGGAATTGGGCATTCCAAATTGGGTGAAAAAGGAAAAAAAAAAAAACATAGATTTAATTTTATATAGTTTCAACAGAAGCGTATACCATCAATTACCAACCTCAGAGCAGGTCTGTCTTTAAAGGTTTTGAAGTTAATTAATTCCCCTAAGAAAAAAAATGAATGTGATTTTTACTTCTGGAACCGGACTTTTCCTCTTAATAGATGTGTTTATCTTAAGAAACACTCAAAGTCTGTTGGCCTGTTTCACAGCTTAGGGTATAAACACAAGCAGCACAGGGACTTGCAGTTTTCGGAGATAAACCGTGAACTGAAAACACATTCCACAGTCGAGCAGTCACTCTCAACAACGGCTTTCACAGAGACACAGTTCACAGCATGCTTGACATTCTCCAACACAGAGCGCAGGAGGCCGGGAGGCCCCTTCATGCTAACACCTCATAAATCCCTCCATCCCTCCCTCCCGAATGCACCTTCAGGGCCCTATGGATACAAGGACAATTAGTCAGAGAGGGAGGGTGGTGAGACAGGGGAACAGATTACATTCTAGAGAACAAAACATCTCAGAGTTTCGAGATCTGTGCAACACCTCAATTCAAGACAGTCATACTGAAAGTTGCTCTTTTTCCGCTTTTGCCGATTATACAAACACGCACTTAATTAGACCAATGCTTTCAACTGCAACGCTGCAAAATTCAGAGCACCTTACAGGTTAACCAGAAGTCTGGCAGAGGCGAGACACGCAAACCAAAACCAGGTCACTAACACATAAATAAGTTCAAGGACAGCTGAAAAACCTAGGGTAAACACACACATGATACAAAACATCTTAAACGATAAACACTTTTGAAGACCGCTTAATAACAGTAATATGTTGGTAGCATGGTACAGTGATATATCAGTTGGTAAGTACACCATATATTGCATGGTACTGAATGACCATATTAATACATTTCCATGATACTCAAATGTACTCAAAGAATACCAATGTTCTGCCATGGTTCATGGAAATAGACTTTATTCACAGCAGCGCCATCTTTGATTTTTGACGGGAATGACAACGAGGCTGTGAGGGATAGACGTACAGTCTCTTCAATGGGCTGTACTGCAGTTTTTGGATCGTTCCTTGGATGAAACATTGAAAAAATATATGTTCAAGAACATTCAGTAGACATCAAACTCCAGACAACATGAGTTGTGGAAAATCAGATGTGATCTAGGAGCTTTATACCGTTCGCGCCATTGAAGAGATGGTAAGTCTATCCGTCACAGCCTCAGATTAATTTCCATTAAAAATCAAACATGGCGCTACTGTGAATAAGGTCTATATCATTGTACTTAAGTCAGTGATGTAAAGCTAATTTGAAAATGCAATTCACACAACGCAATTACTTGAATACAGTACTACTCTGCTATATTCATTTTAAACGATTTCTCATGTAATCACCTCGGACATCCTTATTTGTCAAAAACCCAAATGTCAAAAATAATGGTAATACCATAGTAAGTTTTGGTAGTTTACTGTTAGGTAAATGTAGCTTAGGAGGAAGCTACGACATTTCAGAAATTCTCTTGGGGAGTGACATTGTTGGTTCAAGGTCCACTTGAGTGGGGCCCGTCAGAGCCATGACAGAAGCATAATCCCGTGAGACAGTCCAAATAAACACATATGTAATGGTAAAGGAGGAAGACCTCTGCCATCCTGAGCCCTGATTATGTGTTTGTCTGTGTGTGTGGGCTGCATATCTGAGAATTTGCTTATGGAGCGCTTAAAGAGAGCAGCACAACTCACTTGAACAAGTTATTTAGCTGCACTTCACATTAGCCCAACAAGCTCAGAGCTAATCAAACCTCTGGGATAGACAGCTAAACAAAATTTGACATTAACCCAAAACATATTTTAAAATATCTACTCTATCATTTACTGTAGCTTCTCTCCCTGGGCTCAAGTCCTCTAAAAAAGACAGACTATTTAACACAACAAGAACAGAACAACAAGCTAAGTTACTGGTTGATTCTTACGAAACATGCCAAGAAAACGTCCTGGTCTTATTTTTCTCCAACAGAAATTATACAGTATTTCGCATATAGAAAATTAGGTCATTTTTAGGGCTATTAAGAGTTTTAACATTGTAACATTTTCATGACATTAACGCATATTTTACCTCTCAATTCTAATTACCGTAATGTGAAAAATATGGTAATTATGATATTCTCGTTACCAAAATGAAATTATATATTAAACTGTAACCATGCAAAAATATATATTTTATTACTCAGTATTTTGGTCTTGCTTTCCTGTAAAAATATCTAAACATTCTTCAAGCAAGACAAATGTAGCCTACTTTAAGCAAATGAGGCAAGATATTTTGTTTTGTTGTTAGAGGAATCAAACTAAATTTAGTAACATTTGATTATAACAAGAAAGAAAATATTTGTATTATTTTATCTGTATTACTGCCAATGGGGTAAGAAAAAAAAACCTGATTCAAAGAGGAAACAAGTTTATTTTTCTTTCTCCACTGGCAAATAGTTTTGTCTTGTCTTAAGCATAAATCACACCAAATTTTGTAAGATTTCTCTGAAAACAAGACTTAATATCTGATGCCATTCTGCTTCTCAAGTAATTTTAGCTTGTATTAAGGGTGTTTAGATATGCGTCTCATTTTTTTTTTACAGAAATAATACAATAAAACAAATTATGCATTACGGTAATGAAAATCATCATTGAGAACAAAGGGAGTATTAAAGGAGCCCTGTTATGCTTTTGGGGATTTTACCTTTCCATTAGTGTGTATTATAGCACTTTATGCATGTAAAACGTCTGCAAAGTTACAAAGTCAACGCAAAAGGGAGTTATTCTCTCCTACAGACAACACTGCTCAAGAACTACAATTTCTTGTAAAGTATCTACATCACTATGTAACACATTTGCATAATGCCCACCTAAGGGCTACATTGGCCTGCCCTCAAACAAACGTAGTTATAGCCAAGGCCAGGACGAGTTGGGTTAATGTTGTCGCCACTGTCGAGAAGACGCTGTTTTCTTCACTGTGAAAGTAAAACCTCTTTGTTTGGACTTCCAAAGGCAGGTGAATTGAAGTATCAGTGGTTAAAATGTATCTTTAACAATATTCCTCAGCAGTACAACCACAACCAATGCAGGATTGTCAAGAAGGTTACTCCTGAAAGATGGTGCAGTTCCAACTTTGTTGGGACAATCTGGTGCTTCAGGATCACAACCTGTAAGTATGCTTGATTATTTGTGGATTTATCTGCTACCGAGAGTTCAAATGCAGAGTTTTGTGTTGTAGCACTGCTGTAGGCCTCTGCTAACCTGCTAGCTAATGTTATTGTGTTGAAATAGTTTTGCTAATTGTGTAGAATTTTGCAGATTGTTTGTCGTTCTTACGATCATGGAGAGATCAAGTGTGGAGATGGATTTATTTTTACAAACGGTGATTTCACGCTAGTGCTTGGCTAACTTGCTATGTACTGTTATTGTTTTGGTAAGGGTTTACTATTCAGCTGTGGGCCGACTTTTACCTAAAACTGTGTAACAAAATGGTCGATCTCAAGAGTCTTATATAATTATATAATTACAAGCTGTAATGTTACGGCCGCTATCCACGGTAGTCCCCGGCTAACTTGCTCACTAACCGGGAGTAAGCCTCTGTTCTCCGTTCATAGCTCAGGCGAAAAAAGTTCAGCTACACCCATTCCAGCAAAATATGATTAACTTAGATGCACTACGTGTCTTTTACTTGAAGCTTTGTCAGGTTCACAATAATCAATAGTGTACTTGTAAGAAAGCTACTAAATTAAAACTTACAACGTCCTGCTCAAGTCGTGCTTACGAAGGTGGTTCGGGTCGATCAGTTTGTTCTTCCAAACTTTCATTATTTCATTCATTATCGGACTCGGGCTAGAGCTGGTATGGCAAAAACCAACACCACTATTACTATAGTTACAGTAGTGTTTACAGCTGCTCACGAAGACTCTGGAGCTAAAACTCATTTATGGTAAGAGTCGTTACATTTCCGACACACGCTCTACGCAGTTGACCAATCATAACAGACTAGGCCAGCTTATATTTTTTTCCTCCCTTTTTTCTCCCCAATTTTGGAATGCCCAATTCCCAATGCGCTCTAAGTCCTCGTGGTGGCGTAGTGACCCCGGGTGGCGGAGGACGAATCTCAGTTGCCACCGCGTCTGAGAACGTCAATCCGCGCATCTTATCACGTGGCTTGTTAAGCACGTTACCGCGGAGACATAGCGTGTGTGGAGGCTCACGCTGTTCTCCGCAGCATCCACGGACAACTCACCACACGCCCCACCGAGAGTGAGAACCACATTATAGTGACCACGAGGAGGTTACCCCATGTGACTCTACTCTCCCTAGCAACTGGGCCAATTTGACTGCTTAGGAGACCTGGCTGGAGTCACTCAGCACACCCTGGATTCGAACTCGCGACTCCAGGGGTGATAGTCAGCTTCAATACTCACTGAGCTACCCAGGCCCCCAAAATAATGTGTTTTTTTAACATTAAAGCATGTAAACCTATTCTACTAGACCCCTAAAATAAAATAATGAACTATGGGCTCATTAAATGTTCAGGCACGTTTTGGTAATGTGAATTGGAGGGTAAAATGTGCTTCTGAAAGTCTCCTGAAAAAAATTTTCAGAATGTAAAAAAATCTTTATGATCCTAAATGTCTGCTTCATTTTCTTTATGCAAAATATAATTTAATATATATATATATATATATATATATATATATATATATATATATATATATATATTTGTTATTGTTTTTTTTGTATTGCATTGTCATTTCTTGACAGGTTTCGTGAGACTCACCCGACTCACCAAAAGTAGGGTGATTCTTAAAAAAAACTAAAAACTGCTTGCGTAAAATTTCTGGCCTTTGACAGAAAAAGGGTGTCACTAAAATAGATTTATAAGACTGTTTGCATTCACCATTTCTTAAAATACATGAATTTGCCAGCCAGCAAATGACATCTGATGCAACCAGGTTAAAAAGAACTCACTGAGAGGAATAGGGAGTGTATAAACAAAGCTCTGCCATGTCTCTGGAGATACAGGATAGGATTTCTCAAAACTTTTCGTTTGTCTAAGTTTGGGACCTGTCAGCAGAGATAAGGTGAGAGGAGCAGCAAAGTCTTATAGAAGCTGAACCAAGCTGGCACCTGCCTTTAAACATTTATGCCAGATGCATAAATAAAGACAGACAGTCCGCTCGCTAGACTAGCTGAATATTTTTATGCCGCGTGCCGTTACGTCTCTCACACACTTGAGCGCTGTAGCCTTATGAAATATTATACTTTTGACTACAAGCTGAAATGGACAAATCTGATGCATGCACACGAAATGCATGCAAAGCACACGAAACATTACATATAAATGTTCAAACGGGGCCTGAGAGATATTTGTAGAACCCCTGACCAAGAACCAACTGTAAACCAGCTTTGGTACAAAAACCAGCACAATTTCAGTAGAAAGCGGTATCGTATCCTCTGTGGCGCTACACCTACATTATAATCTCATTAAAGCAGCCTTCTCTGTGAGTCCGACCTCATCAGACTGCTTCACCAGACAACTGTTAACCCGACAGTGCAAATGTCAATGTACCTGTCCAAAAAAAAAAGCAAAGTTCTTCCAGAGTCACTGACCAGACCAGGCAGAACCAGAATGATATATGACACCAGTCGAGCTCATTAGCAGTGTGAGAGGTGCATGTGCTGTAAATGAGAACAAGGCCAGTTCCAGCATTGGGGGGCGGGGGGGTTTGCTGTCAATTCAGCAGGCATCGCTATAATGGCGAAAATGGGGTTCAATTCAGATGCTTATTAGCGGCAATTAACATACTGTCTGTTAGCAAACAATAGCTCAACACAATGCCCGGTGATAATCTTGAATTAAATGTGACTTTCTTGTGATCGCCGGCTGCGAGACTGAACTGTCTTATAAAAGACGACTACCCACTAATCCCTAGTGGTTTTTAGAGCTTTCTCACAGCTGTGGATTTATTTTCTTAAAAAGGTCTCGATTTAAGCGGGACATCACGTGTGATATACGCCTTCCAAAAGGCACAATTGTTCTTTAAAGGTAGGTTTTGGATAAAATGCAACATAAGCTTTAAGGCCTCGATATACTTCCTACGAAGTCCAAGAACGAATGGGTGTGACGTCACTTAGAACAAAATATGGCCAAATAGAAGGTGTTTTTTGCGTTCATTTTCGGTGGTTCGTAACAGCTTGCTGGGGCAAACTTTTAGGAAATCTTCTGACCGGCTGCTAAACACCTTACTGCAATTGGTCCACGTCATTAGTAGGTGTGACCTGGAGCTCCACCTACCTTTAGGCCGACAGCTAATTTAGTTTATGTTGTTCAGTCAGTCAAAATCAGTCAACATGAACTCATCAGTGAGTAGAATTATTAAAGAGCTGGTGGAAATGTACCTACATCTGTACGATCGTTTGCTTGGAGACATTTTCCAAGACCATTTCATGCGATTTTCTTTTTTTGTTTAATTAGTCTACAAAAGGAATCAAATTTACTCAAATACTCTCAAGTGCCCATTCACTCATGTGCCATCTGCAGTGAAAGCCATTCACACATCTGTGTAAAGTAAGATACGGTATGCCTCTATCAACGATCTATTGTCTTTATTCTGCAACATTAACACTTTTATACACTCATCATTGCAAGAGTATAAGTGTCATCATAAATCACAATAACAGAGTAATCGGCACATATTATGGCCGCTTGTAGTGTGATTACATGCCTAGGGGCAGTGGTGGTTTCCTAGGGGCAGTGGTGGTCCTAGGGGCAGTGGTGGTTTCCTAGGGGCAGTGGTGGTCCTAGGGGCAGTGGTGGTTGCCTAGGGGCAGTGGTGGCTTGGTGGTTAAGGCTCTGGGTTACTGACTAGATGGTCAGGGGTTCAAGCCCCAACACTGCCAAGATGCCACCGTTGGGCCCTTGAGCAAGGCCCTTGACCCCATCTGCTCCAGGGGCGCCGTATCATGGCTGACCCTGCACTCTGACCCCAGCTTGGCTGGGATATGCGAAAACTTTAGTGGGGGCAGTGGTGGCTCAGCGGTGCCACGATGGTCAGCTGACTAGATGGTCAGGGGTTCAAGCCCCAACACTGCCACGATGCCACCGTTGGGCCCTTGAGCAAGGCCCTTGACCCCATCTGCTCCAGGGGTGCTGCATCATGGCTGACCCTGCACTCTGACCCCAGCTTAGCTGGGATATGTGAAAAAAAAGAATTTCACTGTATATGTGCAAATGTGATAAATAAATATAATTAAAAAAATTAAAAATTAAATTAAAAATTAAATTAATACATCGACTAATCGTTTCAGACCTATGCTGTTAACTTTGCTAATAGGGCACCACAAAGCAGTGGTAGTGTGCATGCACCAAACGGGTCCATATGGGCTCGTACCCAAGACAGAACAACAAGCCAAACAATGGGATATACCTAGCCTTGGGTGTTGATGCCCAATGTTTTGTGCTTGTTTTAACAAACTGTGTGCAAGTAAAACATGCCTTCAATTCAAAGTAAAGGTCTATTCACACCAAGAACAATGTGGCAAAAGTTAAATTAATCGCTACTGAATATTCACACATACCATTCACACGGAGCACTGTGAAAATGTTTGTCAGCCTTTGAGAAATACATGCATACCTGATTAAAAGACTTTACATTTTGAAAAAGTGCACAAACATACACATATCTAAACCACATACATCTGGCTTCTCTACTGCTAAAAACACAAAACAAAAAACAAAGGGGGCCAGTCCAAGCTTAACCAATAGGCTCGCACATAATGCAATGGCCCCTTCGGTCTGAGCACGTGTCAGCCTGCAGTGGCTGGACAGAAGAGAGTTAGAAGTGAGAGCGAGTGAGTGAGGTAAACAGATGAATAAACCATTGTGGTTTAGTGCAGTCTTGACCTCAGTTAACACCATGCTGTTTACACACATGAGCAGTGTGAACCAGTGAGGGGAGTGCCACAAATTCACTCAAAAAGGCATTGAGCATGGAACAGATACACTTGTGTTCCCTTTTCAGAACAGTTATACCAGACAATCAATAGTTTGACTCAAAGCTCCTCTGTCTTGACTCACTTATAGAGACTATAAGAAAGTTCTGATACATCCACAACAGACTGGAGCCCATGAAAAAAGACCTTCCTCAAAGAATTCGCCCGATTATCGAGGAAACAATTCTTCAACCAGTTTATCCTAACTGAACGTAATGTACACAAACAACTGTTGGGTATACTTTGTTTTTCTGTGTGCCGTTCCGTCTCGCGTACGGTTGAGTACTCAGATTTTCCAAATATAATCTTTTGACAGCAAGGCCATACGGATCCTCTTTAGTACAGTCAATGCCAGGCACACGTGTCTACGACAACACACAGACTGTCTGCATGTCTAGAAAAACTTGGCGGCACGTGGAGAGTCCGCGCATAGGCCTACTGTGCCAATGACGGAATTTGCATCATGTACACTGTGCGCGAGACAACGCTGCATGTGGAAAAAGGAAGTACACTTTGGCCTTTAGCATCAGGGGTTTGTTGTTGGAAAACGTGACTGCGAAAAAGATCACTGCAACAGATATGAACGTTTCTCTAGCGTTCATAAGAATTCAAAGCAGGCTAATAACCAGGATGACAACCATGACTAAGCGGCTAGTTTTGGGGTGAAGCCTGACGGAAAACCCTCCGCGGAATACAGAGAGCTTGTAATCCGGTCCTGGTTCAGTTCCAACTGGAGCAACAGAACACAAAAGAACGTTGGAGATGATGAATGTTGGGATGCAACAAAAGGTTCTACAATCTAACGGGGACGTTCAAACTAACAGCGTTTTGCAGCGACAACCGTAAGTATTTCGTTTTCATTGAAAGTTGCCGATTCCAGGCAACGTGAGCATTAGCGACCATTGGTTATGCAACAAATTTCAGCAGAATTCAACTTTATGCAAATGCACAAATAACACGATGCGGTGACATCCAAGTGCAGACAGAGGAACTTGCGTGATTCGCCAGGCTGAGTAAGAAGATCCGCAAGTAAAACAGCGTAAAAGTGCGTAGATCTGCATAAGTAACAATTTACGAGAAAAGGAGAAGCTAATGGAATTTTAGCATGACAGTTCCACTGAATAGTTTACGTTTTAAAACAAACCCAACATCCACACCAATTCATTTTCGATAGAAAACTCCTGTTGCTGTTTTCAAGCCTCAACGTTTTCCAAAGTATACGTAATGGAGAGCGTTTTCACTCGTTTTCGGTGGAGGAAAACACTGTTCTAGTGTGGAAGAGCGGCGTAAACGTAGTTCTTACCCTCCTAGCTGGTGGTGAAAGTTGTCTGGATGTCCGTCGCTTTCATAACTGGAGCTCAGGCGAGTCTTTCTCTCAGTCTGAGCAGTAGACACGACAGCATGGGCGTTTCCAGGCTGACTAACTCAGAGGCCTAAAATACCCGAGGGCAGCTTCGCAAATTGTGTGGCGAGTGAGTTTAACAGCCTCTTCGTTCACGAGTAGAGACTCTCTGCCAAAGTTACGTGGGGGGGGGGGGGTGTAAGGAGAAAAAAACTCAAATGTGAGAGACAGGGAAAGACAGATAAGCGAAAAGGTCACAAGCCTCTAGAGAATTGTGTAAGCAGCAACACAGATCTACAGTGCGGCAGTAAAGCTCTCGATGTGGAATGAGTTGCAGAAAAGAAACAAAAGACTCGGAACATCAAGCCCAGTGTGAGAGAAAGGAGACGAACAAGAGACCCAAACGAGGAGACATTCCAGGAAAAGACAAACCCCCCTCCTCCTCTGTCGACTGGAAGAGATTTGTACTAATGGAGTACAGGCTTCCTGGCCTCTGTCAACTATGGATGAGAATAGAGCGGTTACATATCTCAGAACTAAGCCATGAAGGAGTTTCTTTCACCAGTCCCTCTTTGTGGCATCAGCTTCTGTATCGCTTTATTTTTACTTCACGCAACATAACGGCATTTGCGATGCATTTAACTTCCACAATACGGTGCATCCAGGGCAGACTTGATATTATCCATTTGAAATGGATTGGATCTTAAAAAGTGAACAATGATACTATTGGTTAACATTATTTTTTTGCTCCGCCCACACAGCCTTAATGATGTCAGAGGCCAAGAAAATCATTACATTTTGACATTTTCTGTAGAATGATGTACACTCAATGCACACTGCCCGTTAAGAAAGTACGATTTAATGGCACCATTAAATTAGATGACACCTTACAAAACGTGGCGTAAAATAAATGTATCTGGCTAATCCTTGTGTAGTCCTCTCCTAGATATGGAAGCCAGACCTCACAACAGAATAACAGAAAAACATGTCTCACAACTGTGACTTCATTTCTTAAAATTGTGACTTTAGGCCTATATCTTGCAATTGCAACTTTGTTATATATAAAATCACTCATTATGTGCATAAATACAGTTGCAACTGTGAGATGTGAAGTCACAATAATGAGAAAAAAAGTTTCTGACTTCATCTCACAGTTGTGTATATTTCTCTAAACTGCGACATTATTTTTATGAAATATGTATATAGAATTAGGGCTTTCACGATTATGAAATTTGGCTGACAATTAATTGTCAAAAAAGTAATTGCGATTATGATGATTAACTGTCATACAAATTGTCATACTTTTGTCATATGTCTTCATAAACCTTCACAAGTAATTTATTCATATTTAACTTTTACACGATTTCCTTTAAGGCTTTAAAAACATATGAATGACATTAAAAATAGTATTTTAAATATCAATATATTTCTCTTCTTGGTCAACTTCAGTACTGGTTCAGTGAGATGGTTGGAGTGCAATTGAATGAGACACTAAAACGTGCCGTTCATTCCCTTATTTGGACAGTAAAATGTGATTGTAATTTAAAGTGCACAATAATCGCGGTTCTCAAATAATCGCGATCAAACGATTAGTTAATAACCATGAATAGAATCACTCATATACTTTATATACAGTTGCAATTACGAGATATAAAGTCGCAATTATGTTAAAGTCGCAATTGAGACAAATACAGTCACAATTGTGAGATAGTCAGAATTGCCATTGTTTTGTTTTTTTTATTCCGTTGCGGCACCTTACCTAGCTGAGAGCTTTTTTCTTTTTAACTTGGTTAGATAGCATGCAATTCCATTTAACTTTCATAGTTATATATTTTCAGAGTTTCAGTACAATAAAATGTGCTAAATGTAGCTAGCTTATCCATATGTATCTGTATTCCTCTCTTTTCATGTGCCCTCTTCAGACATGGCTGCCACCCCATCTGAGTGTGCACGTGCACAAGCGCACACACCCATGCGCACACACACTAAAGGACTCTCAACACAGAAACAGCAAAGAACTGAAAACTGTATGGTCTCTTTGCACTGAAAACTGCATTTCCTACCAGCCGGATAGATCTTCCCCTCCCCGCGTCCTCTGCATGCACTGGAGCCGCGCGTCTCTGTCCCCCCCCCCTCTCTTCTGCTCCTCTTACTACTCGCGCACAGAGACACGGAACGAGGCGCGTTGGAAATGCGCTGGCTGACATCGAAGGACAGATGCTCTCTTTCGCTCTCACTTCCCTTCCCCCACTGCTCGCTGTACAGCCATGCACACACACTCTTACAGCACGCTAAGAGACAGTGAGCGAATGAGGACGGAGGGAGAGAAACAGAAGGAGGGAGGGCAGAGAGGCGGCCATGAAAGGGCTTTGTTTCTCGGATGGCTTTCACAGGCCTTAAACTGCAGTCAAACTAGGCACTGAGTAAGGGTGGCCGATTTAAGCAAAAATCTACATACTGATATTTCACAGCATTTTTCACTTTTTCAGCCATCCTGATTTCAGGAGTATTTTTCACATTCATTTTTTCAATAGGGATTTCATAAAGTACTTCATTAAAAAGAGTTCTAAGCCATGCACCAAACCAACCAGCTCCAGGGTAACATTACAAACATTGATTTGAAGCGAAAAAGAATGTAAAAATTGGAAAACAAGTTACGTTGGCTAATCGAATTAAAAACGGTGGAAAAATATAAAACTATTGATTAGAAGTGTAGAAACTATAAATGTAATTTTATTGCAAACTATGCAGATTTAAACAAATATATAAGTAGTTCAAGAAGGTAGGGAGACGACTAATGGGAGTGGACGGTTGCTACAGAGCTCTTTTGGTGTGCTTTGTTTGCTGTGATTCTGCAATTGGTGGACTTTTCCACTCAGGCTCTTGGGTAGTGTAGTTTTTCCACCAAGAATCCTGCTATTAACATGATTAAAAAAACAGAGTTAAAATAACATGGATTGATGGCTTCAACAAAAGCATCTATAATTTATTAACTACTAGGAGTGGGCGATATACCGGTAGACATGATAAACCGGCAGAAATTTGGCAACCGGTTTACATTTTGGTTTAACGTCTATATCGCGGTAACGCAAAATCGCCACTGCGTGGCATGAAATGTGCACCTCATTCCATTCACGTAACACACAGGCAGTACACATTCTGTCGGAGAAATAGTGGAAGGCGGAGCGGCTTCACGTGAGGCTGAGAGAATTGAAGAAACTTAAGTTTTTCAGGTAATGAAAATTTTTCAGCGGCCGCCCAAGCAAAATTTCGGCCCGCCGAAACAAATTGAATGACATTCTTCTCGCATTCTTTTTTTTTTCTCTCCAATTTGGAATGCCCAATTCCCAATGCACTAAGTACTCGTGGAGGCGTTGTGATTACGCCTCAATCCAGGTGGTGGAGGACGAATCTCAGTTGCCTCCGCGTCTTAGACCGTCAGTCCGCGCATCTTATCACGTGGCTTGTTGAGTGCGTTACCGCAGAGAAGTAGCACATGTGGAGGCTTCACGCTATTCTCCGCGCCATCCATGCACAACTCACCACGTGCCCCACCGAGAGCGAGAACCACATTATAGCGACCACGAGGAGATTACCCCATGTGACTCTACCCTCCCTAGCAACCGGGCCAATTTGGTTGCTTAGGAAGCCTGACTAGAGTCACTCAGCACGCCCTGGATTCAAACTCGCGACTCCAGGTGTGGTAGTCAGCGTCATTACTCGCTGAGCTATCCAGGCCCCCTCTTCTCGCATTCTTAATATGCTTCTTATCTCACACACACAGTTGTGTATCACGTGAGTTGTCGCATATGAGTCCTCAGACAGGAGAATGCAGAGCGTGTGATCACTGGCGCTCCTCAATTCGGTTTCACTCTATCGCAGCACAACTTCAAAACTTGTGTTTTGAGTTTTTTACTAGAGATCAACCGATAGGAGGTACTAAGGTAGGAACCAACAGACCAATAGCCGATGAATCTGCCGATATTTTTTTAACATTTATAATATGAATGAAAACTTTCCACTCAATGTAAAATAGTGTTGAACTTTACTTTCCATGGTGATACTTTAATACATTTCTCCCATACTGGTACCTTCTTCAAAGCAGCGATTAGTTAAATGAATTATCAAACCACCTTTGGTTGCCTTAAATTACTGATTTATTGTACCATGACAATAATAATAAAGTGTTTTGTGTACATACCTTGGCTTGTCTCTGTTGATGTTTTAAACCCGCGTTTGAAGCGCCCGTCTCTATAAATAGCCTAGTCACGTCGCACAACAAACTCCACGCGGAGTCAGTGATTGTTTTTTATTTAACCTCTAGAGGACGCTGTTACACTTTAGAACAAAGGATTTCAGACTGTAGAACCCTCCAGTGCCAACCATGGAGAAATGAATCCAAAAATAACTATCGGAAACTATCGGAGTTTACTTTTTCCGATAGCCGATAGTAAAAAAAAACGCAACTATCTGCCCTGATTAATCGGTAAATCCGATATATTGGTCAATCTCTATTTTTTACCTTAAAGCACTACGGAGGAAGTCAAACATCTCAAATGGTGAGAGAGCCTGACATTCTAACCAACACTGACGAGGAAAACAGCTAAAACAATGCATCATGCGCCAACAATTATTTCAAACCTTCACCCTAAATAAAATTCAGATCGAATTATGCTATATATTAGAAAACAAACCGGCTTCGCTTTCAGATATTCAAAAATTGTCTACAGAGATGACTTAAGAGCTTAATGAAGTGTTTTTTTTATCAAGGATAGGAAGAATATGTTTTCACTCATGAATTATTTCCTTTTTTGCATTGCTTTCAGAAAATGTCAAGTTTTATAATAATACTAGTCAACAACATCAGACCGAAATGTGTCAAGTTCCAAATAAAGAGAAAATTATATAAGAGGAAGTCTTTCATTTATAAAGTATTTAATTAAATGACTGGATTTTTCAAAAATATGTATTACAATATACACCGATCAGCCACAACATTAAAACCACCTGCCTAATATCGTGTAGGTCCCCCTCATGCTGCCAAAACAAGTCTTGTTGGTCCAGCACATCCCATAGATTCTCAATCAGATTAGATCTGGGGAATTCGGAGGCCAAGTCAACACCTTGAATTCTTTGTCATGTTCCTCAAACCATTCCTGAACAATGCGTGCAGTGTGGCAGGGTGCATTATCCAGCTGAAAGAGACCACTGCCATCAGGGAATACCGCTGCCATCAAGGGGTGTACGTGGTCTGCAAAAATTTAGGTGGGTGGTACGTGTCAAAGTAACATCCACATGAATGCCAGGACCCAAGGTTTCCCAGCAGAACATCGCCCAGAGCGTCACACTGCCTCCGCCGGCCTACCTTCTTCCCATAGTGCATCCTGCTGCCATCTCTTCCCCAGGTAAATGACGCACATGCACCCGACCGTCCACATGATCTAAAAGAAAACGTGATTCATCAGACCAGACCACCTTCTTCAATTGCTGCATGGTCCAGTTCTGATGCTCACGTGCCCATTGTAGGCGCTTTCGGCGGTGGACAGGGGTCAGCATGGGCACTCTAACCGGTCTGCAGCTATGCAGCCCCATATGCAGCAAGCTGCGATGCACTGTGTGTTCTGACTCCTTTCTATCATGACCAGCATTAAGTTTTCCAGCAATTTGTGCTACAGTAGCTCTTTTGTGGGATCGGACCAGACGGGCTAGCCTTCGCTCCCCATGCGCATCAATGAGCCTTGGGCGCCCATGACCCTGTCGCTGGTTCACCGGTTGTGCTTTCTTGGACCACTTTTGGTAGGTACAAACCACTGCATACTGGGAACACCCCACAAGACCTGCCACTTTGGAGATGCTCTGACCCAGTCGTCTAGCCATCACAATTTGGCCCTTGTTAAAGTCGCTCAGATCCTTACGCTTGCCCATTTTCCTGCTTCCAACACATGAAATTCAAGAATGGACTGTTCACTTGCTGCCTAATATATCCCACCCCTTGACAGGTGCCATTGTAATGAGATAATCAATGTTATTCACTTCACTTGTCAGTGGTTTTAATGTTTTGGCTGATCAGTGTATTTATTTAATTTATAAACCAATTTTTATTGTTTTTTTTATTTTTATTGATTTTGTTTAAATGTAACTATATCGTGATATATATCGTTATCATGATAGAAAATTAGTGACATCATGATATAAGATTTTGATCATATTGACCACCCCTATTAACTACCTCAGAGCTCACAGTAGGTCTGTCTTTAAAGGTTTAAGCTATCGTTTATAATAAATTCCCTTATAGAAAAAAATATGGGGATTTTTACTTCCGGAACCCGACTGTTGCTCTTTATAGCAATAGAGGTACTCGCCTTAGCAAACACCACTAATTAAAAGAAGAAAGATGCCTGGAATATCAGAGTTAATGGCTGAATCACAAAGCAGTCACAGAGAGAGAGACAGAGAGAGAGAGAGAGAGAAACAGAGAGAGAGCGAGAGTGTAAAGGCCATCACGATTCAACGGTTCCCACCCCCCACTTTTATCTCTCTGTGGATTTATTGTTGAGGATGTAGCAATTATGCACAGGCAAAACAAGCAGCCGATAGTTAATTTTTCAAAGGAGATTGCAAAAGGAGAGTGAGAGGCTGTGCTCTCTGCCATCGCAAACCGATAAACGGCAACATAAACCTGTTGTTGGCATGTCAGCCAAGATTATTCCAAAACTACAGCCTTCCAAAACCATCGAAAGCTCTCCGATACAGACTGCCTCGGGGAATGCATTCTTTCCAAGTAATAAAATCTTAAGTGTTCAGAGTGAAAAATAACCACCAAAAGATCATGAGAGAAAAAAAAGAAGCAATAAATCAATCAGTGTTCCTGTCAGCATCTCTTAAAATGGAGTGTGGCGTGCCAGCTTGCGTGGGTTGACAGATTAGTACTGAAAAACTGCATGCCGTTACCGTGGCACATCTGCAGACAAGGTTTAAAATAAGTATGCAGCATGTCATGTTAATCATTATGTACCGGCCATTTGCACCAAACCTGGAGTGTTTTGATAAGGTTCTAGGAAACAAAAGCAGCTGCCAAGAACAGCTCGAAGAGAAGCTTAACGCATCTCGAGGGATTACGAATCTGCACACTCAAACGTTTAAGACCCTTAAGGGACGGAACTAACAAAAGAATCAACTTCTGAACACTTTAAGCATCAATACTTAAAGAAAACAATCAGTGAAAAAAGTCACATGATTTTCCAACATTTCCTATGTTCAAAGCTTTAAATTAATTACAAGCAGAACAAATCCCTCGCTCCAAAAACATACTGGAATAACTAGATCACGTTAGGAAGAAAATGTGAGTGGCGACTGCCCGTGCAAAACTCATCACCACAAGGCTACACAAATCTTATAACATCTGAACACTTTTACTAAAGCGCATGACTTGTAATGCTATTTAATATGAGATACCATCATCCACAGATGAATGCACTGTATCATAACTGGATTTTTGTATTGGGATTATCTTGAGATGGTTTATTCCATTAACAAATCCACTGAGCTGTATTCTACAACTGCAGCTAATTCCCTGCTTGAGCAAATAATGACGACTAGCAAGTATGCGAACCCACGGCGACCCAGATGTTGGAAAACACAGTTTATGATCACAATATTAATATTTGACCCAGCGCACCCCCTTTACCCCTCAGAAAAGATTTCCTGGATCATCTTCAGATGGGGCCATAAACTTAGCAACTCACGTCAGTGAGAGTTACAAGTGTGCACTGTGATCTTGGGGCTGGACTGAAATTACTGTGCATGTTGTGTGGTCAGTGAACAGCTTCCATCGACTATATTTAGGGTCAGAAATTCAGACTGCTGAATCAACACGACCAGAACGAATGACTGCATAAGCTACAGGCGAGTGACAGGTTTCAGTGTCAACAAAAGCTTCAGCAAATGTTTAGAAACAACTAAAGTTTTTCACTGTCTTTGATTGCCATCTTTGAAGAACGCTTTGCTAAGTTGACAAAAAAAAAAAATAGCACACTTCAAAAAAGAAACAATGAATGCTCCCTATGGCCCAAAAATGTAGAGGTGAAGTGGGTAATTTCTTCACCGCTGGTGGCAACACAAGTAATTGCAAATCAATTGCATCAACTAGAAATGGCTTGTTAAAGAAGATAATTCCCCCTCATAGTTATGGTCATCAGATAACTACAGCGATGGGTTAAATTAGCCTGTGTTATTCTCAGGGCGATTACAACTGCGTGCGCAATGTTGGTGGATATGCCAGTCAGGCAGAGGTACACAGCGGGTACCAGCACTCTCGCATTCCTGCACGGCCAAGCAATGCTTCCGCAAGGTGGGAAAACCGGCCCTGCCTGCCATCAGAGTGCCTGAGCCCACACCACCCCGCCCAGCAACATGGGACATGGAAATCTGAAACCACTTTAGCAACGGTTGAAAAGCCGGTCTGGTCCCCCTCCCTGACACATGATAGCATCCCCTACTCACACTTCGAGATCTTTTTAAAAGGCAAGAGGTATTTCATGTTTTGTTTGAGCTGTTGTCGTGCCTCCCCCGCCGAGGCCCCGAGCGAACCCCTGGTGCTTGTTTAAGGAATGCACCAGAAAACAATCGAGCCAGTCAGAGATTGCCATGAATGGGGCCCACTGGTATCGGAGTACTAAAGTACCAACAGAATTGTTTCTCCCTAGGACAAAGCTCAGCCTTCCTCTTCTTTGGCTATAACACTTGGCTAACCACCAGAATCAGGCAATGAGCCAGGCAGAAAGCTGGACTTCACATTAAATAAAATGTTTATAGCTATAAACATGTTTATGAGAGCTAACTTGTTCAGCAAGAATCTCTTTCAAAATGTTAAGGCCAAAGTATACTTCGGTTTTCTGCACTGCGGTATGTCTTGCACATATTTCAGAATGCCTCACCATGTGAAATCGGGCTTGCATTGCCAAGTGTTCATAAACGTGTGTAGAGTAGGGGTGGGAGCAAAAGAAAAACTGATTATTGATGCATCGCAATTCTCCAACAATTCTGGATCAACTCTCAAAAATCCAAAATCGATTCTGTGTTCAATTTAAACTGTGGCAGCAGAGAGGTGCTTATGTGCACGCCAGAGACCGATTGATATGCTAGAAACATGTGCATATACTAAAGTCAATTCATAAACTACACGACTGATCGCAGACTATGTGTGTATCAACCACACGACCATGCATCCCCAACTGAAACTACGATCCCGAAATTCATACACAAACTCACGCACTTAGCAATGGGAGAGTTTATTCATGATAACATGTCAACATCATGAAAAACGGGCTCGCACCCGTTATTGCACAGATTTGCGCAGAACGGTGCGAAAAACTGCTGAAAATAGCGATGTGACAGAGGTTATGCGATGCGACGGTAATGTTTTACATTTCAATTTATTTTTTGCGCTCTCCATTTCATTGGCTGTTGCTCATTGCCGTCTCTCTGAAATGCTTAATTTTATGGATATTAAATGTTCTGTTCACAGCTCATTCATGCTGAGTGTAAAGGAACACTTTGCTAATAAAATAAAAGACATTTTTGTGTGGATTTTGTAGGTACTGAAATTTTCTCAAAACCTGGTTATAGTTGGGCCAGACCTGTCTGTCACAGGACAAAGAAACCTGATTTGGGTCAAAATGTGAAGATAATATGCCTTTAGCTAATGTTAATGCCTTTGCACAGCAGAATAATCAATAAGAAGTATAAATGTTTCAGGAATCATTTTGGAATTGGATCAGGACTCCCAGAATTGAAATCGGATCGAATTGTGCGGTGCCTGAAGATTCCCACCGCTAGCGCAGAGTATGCTTCGGGCCTTAAAATGAATAAATAAATTATCCTAAAAGGTCTTCCTCAACTCTACACATAATCTGTATCAAATAAAGTTAACGGATCTACTTTGCCATTCTGGACTGTTAAACCTCAAGGGATTTTGAGGGTTAAAAATTAGATAACAAACCTTACTATTAAGACCTATGACTGTATATAAACCGATCAGCCACAAAATTAAAACCACCTGCCTAATATTGTGAAGGTCAACCTCGTGCCACCAAACACCTTGTTGATGAGAGAGATCAACAGAGAATGGTCAGACTGGTTTGAACTGACAAAGTCTACGGTAACTCAGATAACCACTCTGTACAATTGTGGTGAGAAGAATATCATCACAGAATGCTATTCTGAGATGCGGGTTGGCACAGTTTTGGCAGCGCGAGGGGGACCTACACAATATTAGGTAGGTGGTTTTAATGTTGTGGCTGATCGGTGTATACACACTATTACAAAAGGCTTGAAAACCAAACAAATATTTGATAATGACCTAAAGACAATTCCACCTCACACCGTCAAGACGCAGTTCACCAGAATCCTCTTTCAAGGAGGCTACAATCGGACAAACATCATTCTTTTTAAAGAAAATCCATTTGAAGGCAGCATGCTGCTTTTTTCCAGTAGCCTATTATTTGGCTGACTGTCACAACTGAAAGCAAGCAAATGAATTCAGTTGTTACCTTCCAACGGCTCCCAGGAGGGCCACCAGGTAGGGAACACAATGCTGTGAGAATGAAAACCTACTGCTGAATACTGATTGAGTCACTAGCAAAGAATTTTAAAGATCTACTGTAAGCAGATATGCCAATCTATCCTCTGCGGATTTAGTATATAGGCCAGACTAAGGGTTGGATAATGTCAATGGCCTACTAAAAGCAATACAATACAATAAGTGCTGGTGTGTTATTCCTCAGAATTTAGGCTATTAATTACAACAGGAAGACTCTGCTTATTTAGTTTAGCACAGTCCAATTTCAATGCATTTCTAAAGGGTGGTGAGAGGGTTGACAAACTATTGCCCTTAGACCATCTCTAATCTTTTAATGAGTTTGAAATAGAATATACAAACGCGTCTCAATAGACTTTTCCTTTGGGGCATATGGAGCAATCCAAATATTTTCTTCTAAGAACAATCTATCAAGCAATGGATTCTCAATTTAACTTGAAATCAGGCTACAATTTGGACAATGCCAAAACTCTTCTGAAGCGATCAAGGAAATAAAACAACAATAAATCAGTCTAATGGATCATTTCTAGAAAACCCCTACAATAAGCCAAAAGATGGAGAAAGCACAAAACATTCTGGAGTTGCTGGTCTTGTACTGTAAATGCCTTTCAATGGCTTCTGGTCTCTGGCCTCTATTCTAAATCTCTTTTAGCAGCACTATATACATCTCTCAAATGAGAGTTAGACCACCAAGATAAAAATGGCTTTCCTTGCTCTTTAAAATGGACCAGTGCCAAGAGGAAATGCATAGCTTCCATCATGTATAGCATTTCAAAATCACTTTCCATGATTCTCACTGAACTGAAACAAACCATCCAAGCTATCACCAATTGCATCTGGAGTGCAAATGTGTAATGTCTTCCTAAACAATGCAATCCTGTGATAAGAAAGCTGCTTGGTATTCAAAAAGGAATGAAAACAACTTTGGTCTCACCTTCTCGCTTTTTACTTTCTTTATGGTCCTGCAGTCATTATTTTCCACTTCCTCTGGTTCGCTCTTGATAGTCAACGGTGCGACTATTACAGCAGTATCGAGCGTAATATTCCCTAGTTGCTCTGCACCATCCGTATTTTGTGCCCCCTCAAATGGGGTATTGCGGGCCTGCTCTAAAGGCAAACCCTGGGTCGCTGGGTCCTTTTCTTGGGGCACGGCCCCAGTTTGTCCCCCTTCATTTTTCTCTTTTTTGCTTTTCCCAGAGCCGTCCTTGTCCTTTTTTCCACTCTGAACGTTACGGGAAGTCTTATTACTCTTATCGGAACCTTTCCCAGAGCTGGGTAAAGTTGTAGAACTACTTCCCGAGGTTGGCCCACAGCCCTCATTTGGGGTCCGTCTCTGGGTATCTTTCTTAGCCCCATCAGGGGTTGAGGACTTGCTATTGTCCTTGGAATTTTTGCTACGTTTAGCTTTGGATTTGCTGTCCTTGATCGGAGGTGGAGGCACTGGGTTAATGAACTTAATGTTGTCCGGCAATGCCGCTACGGCACTAGAAGCAGCAGCCATTCCGTCCCCGTCCTTGGTGCCAGACATCTCAAGCTTGTCTTTCTCTAAGTCGGCGTCAAGGTCAATGATCAGGTTGCCTACACCAATATCCCACTCATCCCCGCTGTCGTAAGTGTCCACCGCATTCGAGTCCACACCTTTCCCGCCTGCAGTGCCACTACTGAGGGACATCTTATTGCCAGCGGCCCAAGCGTGCCACAGGGAGGTCTGACTTTCTCAGACAACTGAGGCAGTCAGAAGGTGCATCTACACAAGCCTTAGGGTCCTGTTGGTTTCCCATTCCCAGTAACCCACATTGTTGCCCTAGGGAGAGAAAAAGCAACAAAAACATTTAAATGATATTTTAGGACATATTAGACCATTCACTTTTAAGATCAAGTTAAGTAATCGTTGAGGTATAACCAACCTGAAATCTAAATAAGTACTGCAAGCTGTACCAATCTACTTAAGATTACAAATGCATCATCATTACTTATTCCAGATTTCTTAAGGCTAGAAAAGGTTTCCAATATTTTGGATATCTCTATTATCTAACACACCCAATTCAGATCATAAAGTCTCTGCTAAGAAGCTGATGAGTTGAATCAGGTGCATTACATTAGACAGACATCCAAAACGTGAAGTGCTGGTGGTACCCCAGGAACATGCTTGTGAACCACTGGGGTAATGTATTTGTTGGCTTACAAATACAGCTGAATCATGGTCACCCAAGAACATTAATCAAACTGTTCTCACAGGCATTGCATCAAAACACACATGGAACCAATTTCCTCCTTTATTAACAGGTAAGCTTCAAAGCCAAACAACTGACCACTAGACTGAGAGTGGCTTAGACACCCCACTGGATATTAGGGCTGCTCAATTACGGCAAAAATCATAATCACGATTATTTTGATCAATATTGAGATCACGATTATTTAACACGATTACTCACTGACTTTGGAAACATCATGCATTACATTATAACAATACCACAATCTCAGTAGTCAGTCGTGAAATTTGACGATTCTCAATACCATCTTCAAAACTACAACAAATAATAACACTAACTAATATGTTCATTATGGAAGAACAGTTTAAAGTTCTTAAGTAATTATTCAAGACTAGTAACACAGACCTAGGCTATCACAAATATCTTGTTTTCATAATCGTTAGAAGCCAAAATCGTTATTGAAAATAAAAGCCCTACTGGACATTTATGTCTAAATTATATGTTTTAGAATATGAGTTTAGACCTCCAATCTGATAAGATGCACATCTGTGCATGCAAATGAACATAACATAGTTTAACTACATGGAGACGCCGGTAATATTTTCAGTGCAATTGTGCAGTATGATTGACCTCATCCATCATGCATGTCTACACCGGTTTAATCGGACCATAACTGGCCTAGGCGTTGTGCCCATGTTAATGAAAAAATGGTCTCCTTTCTTTTCTTTAAATACCCATAATAAAGCATTAGTTACATGACAGTTAAAGGCCCTTCATATCAAATCAAATGGATAGTCTATATATGGGAGGATTAAACATCCACCACTGCCAAGATGATTCAGACAGATCACTAATTATTGCTTTAAATTGTGACATCAAGTGTACTGAATCTATAGCCAACATTTGGGAAGCAACTATTTTTGACAAACTTTGCGAGTTGAATTACAATGATAATACTTTATCATTTCATACTGCTGCACTGCCAAGTGTTTACCACACTGTGACGAGGAGGAGGACGGGGCCGGGCCGTGACTACGCACGCCTGGCCCCCAGTGCAGTGGAATGCGACAGCGAGAGAGAGAGAGAGAGAGAGAGAGGAATTACCTGGTTCACCAGTGCCCAGATACGCCGTCGCCCGGCACTCAGCCACTCCCCAACCTCTGGCGGACAACAGCTCACTCCTCCCCCGGTGGACGGTAGTGGGTCCTCCGGCCCCGGGCAGATGGTCACGCTCCTCCCCCTCTTTTCTCTCTTTTCTTTTTTTCTCTATTCTTTTTTCTATGGGGGGAAACGGCAGCGTGCCTCAGATCCTCGGCGGCCGGCAGTGACGTCTCCGTCCCCGGGTGGACGGCCGCGGCTGCTCCTTGGTTGGCTGGTAGTGGCGAGGACTCCACGACAGCGCATCCCTCCTCCTTCCCGGGCTTAAAATGGGAAAGGAGGCGGCGGGAACTGGCTGAACCATCAAAATAATGTTTAATGAAAACAAAAAGACACAAAACACAAACGCACACAATGCAGCTGCATGTGGCTCTCTCTCGAACTGCCGCGTCCCGCTGCACTTATCCCTCTGCTTGGCTGATTAGCCTGATTGGGAGCCGGGCGTGCGTAGTCACGGCCCGGCCCCGCCCTCCTCCTCGTCGTCACATGCACATATCCACTAGAGGGTGCCGTTCGCTCACACAATGCTGACTGAAGTAGTGAAAGCAGACTATTAGATTTTAACCCTCTTTTGCGGTTTAGTAATTGTGCAATGTCATATTGCGATTTCAATGTTAACCAATGCCTGCAGGTTTCACTTTTTTCCCATGTTCATTTTTCACTTCTGTAATGCTTATTTTCTGATCTCCATCTGCAGGGGTTTATAGTTATTTACAAATTGTTTGCTGTACAGTGAGTGCTTTCTAAACTTGATAATTTCTAGACATTGTCTTCTAGATAACTATCTAGCTGATATTCAAATTAATACTTTGCATTTTGCAGTTTTCTAATTTTATACTATTTTTCCTGAACATCTGGGTTATTTTAAATAAATCTGAATTTATTTTACATTTACACTATGTTGGCAACTTTCTGTTTTTTGTGCATTTTTCTTATGTTTTCTTATGTAATCAGGTTGCTTTGCATTTTTATAAAGAACATGCTATTTGAATCATGCTGAAGTTACTTTTTAAATGAGTACATTTAAAAGTTGAAAAATTGACATGAATCCTGAATCATCCTTAAGTTTGAAAAAAAATCGAGATTTTATTATTTTGCCATATCACCCAGCAATACGCCACTGATAACAGCCGCAACAACCACTCATCATAACAGAAAGAATAAACTTGTGCTGGATTGCCACTTATAATGTACACGAACAAAATAAAATCTCCTGCTCAAGAACTGGATTAGGTAAGGACATGTTCCACCCATCACATTCATAAATGACCCAAGTCTTAATGTGTTACATTGAAATAGGATCTTTTTTTTTTTTTTTTTTTTTTTAAGAGTCAAAGATGCCCAGGATCTAATGATTAGACAGTCACAAGAACACTTAATGACCCATTATCAAACACCGCTGAAAACCAGAAACAAAGCGAGAACTAGTTCTCCTGAAAAGGGCTACATTATTCATTTAGTCTGGCACAGTATTATAACACGGACTTGGATAAAGGGAAAATATATATGGTTGTAATTTTCAAAAGAGGTCACATAAAAGACTACACAAGCCACAAACTGGTTTAACTACATTATAGTTTGGCAGTTGTCAAATAAAACTAAGCGCTACTTAAGTTGAAAAGGATGAGTTTGGCTTTGAGCTGCTTCTTAAATAGACGAAGAGACAGATGGCTGAATGAGAGGACACTAATCAGTGGTTTGCTGTAATCCGTCAGTCCACCAGGGTAGTACTGCAGGAAGCATTCCAAACGTCTGTGGTTGGAACTCAAGATAAGGCTGACTTCCACTATCACAGTGTTTTATCAGTCCCCTGGTTTTCTCAGGACACTTTGAAGCCTGTGGCTTTGAGAGCAGGGAAATTTCAAGACACCATTTTTGAAGCTGCTTTCAGATTTTATGAGGCAGTTCTCATTTCTAAAGTCAACATGAAATGGCATTCACAACCCATTTTACTTCCATAAGTAATTCAGTGATTTCTGTAGGGGAAAAAGGGAGTTTGAGACTTGATTTTATCCATCAGGAATTGATTGGGTTACTCGCTAAAACACGGATAAGGCAGAGAGCTACTGAATTAGCCTCAGGTTCTTACCATTGGAAATAATAATGAAAACCTAAACCTTTAGAAGAATCTTTCGTATAACCCAACACAGCTGAGTCAATGATACAAGCAACTCTCATGGGTTTTCACACAGCCAAATTAGAAACGGAATGATGAAATTTTGCTATGTGCTAGCGCTATATAAGAGGGGTAAAAACAAAGCCATCCGTTTGTTCTCAGTTCAAACAGAGAAGGCAATAGACACATCACAGTCTTTGATTCAAGCCAGACAAAAACTTACATGCACTCAAAGCACGCTTTTTGATGTCCTTTGATGGATAATCAATGAATACTTCTACAAACCGCAAACAGCCACAGGGAAACTGCAAGATGCATGCATATTGAAAACTGTAATACATTTTTTTTGTCCCTCATCTTAGGCATATTTGGCCATACATAATGATTGGTGGTATGACCAAAATTTTATATGGTGGTACGAGTTATTAAGTATCATCGTAGCTGTACTGCTATAGATCACGATAGTTTTGTTTTTGCTGGAAAAATGGTTTAGCTAAATAATAAGTGACCATGTGTTAATGTCTGCTTTTGAATAACCTAATAATAAGGTACCTCATCTCATTGGATCATTTTAACCTTGGTCTGTTTAAAACATGAAAGACATAGTAAGGTATAAACATCTATAAATGAACAGATCTGGCATTAACGGTGCTTTCACAATAGCACACTTTCGGTGCACACCCAGGTTTTTGGTTAGTTTGGATAATGTGAATGCTGTTTTCCAGACTCGGGCGTGTATCCACGAACCGCACCCAAGACTGCTTGAAAAGGTGTTCTGGGGTATGGTTCATGTGAACTCCTGTTAAGTTCACTGCTGATATGATTCTAAATTGAGAAAATGAACCAGACAAATGTTAACATTCTTCACATCACTGCACTTCGATGCATCCGTGGCAGACAAACGCAAGTGTCATACTCTGCATGTGAAGTTTTGCTAATAAATCCAGAAACAAACTTCATTACTTCACTTAACATATTGAAGCTGTAGTCTTCTCAAGTGGTTACCTAGTTAAAGTGGTAAACAGCTTCCGCTTGTACTCACATTGACGATGCAACCCAGATTCGGAACAAGCAATCGAACCAAGTGTAAAAGCACCCTTCACATTATTCAGCATTTGAGTTCAAAAGAAAAGACCCAAAACTAATCTAAATCTAACATTATAAAATGGATAGTTTCGACTCTAAATTCTGACTGGATGAGCCGCATCTGATAAATGTGCTAAGAAGTTATTTGTAAACTGCAAACAGCCTACAACATGCATTACTTGGCCGAAGAATTGTTACTTCATTCCAATATTCTTTTTTACAATAAATGTAAAAGTTTAGGCCTATTGAACATTTCTGTGGCATTTTGGCCTTTTAGCCGTGAGTAAGAATGTTTTAGTCACCAGTTTTTAGCTACAGAGCTCTTTTGGTGCACTTTGCTGCAGCAGTTCTCTGATTGCTGCATCTTTCTCTACAAGATCATGGGTAGTGAAGTTCTTCACCAGGAACTCCACTATTAAATGCAATTAAAAAAAAAATTAAGTGGAAATAATGCTGACTGATGGCTTCAACAGAAACCGGTTGCTAGGGTGGGTAGAGTCACATTGGGTTAACCTCCTCGTGGTCGCTATAATGTGGTTCGCTCTCGGTGGGGCACGTGGAGAGTTGTGCGTGGATGCAGCGGAGAATAGCGTGAAGCCTCCACACGCACTAGGTCTCCGCGGTAACGCGCTCAACAAGCCACGTGATAAGATGTGCGGATTGACGGTCTCAGACGCGGAGGCAACTTAGTGTACGTTTAAACGACAATGATGTACGGAAACATTTTTCCTTTGCATTTTTGAAAAGTTTCACATACAGACGACAACGTTGTCAAAACGATCCTCGTACACACAGTTCAGCGAAAACAACTAAAAACGCTGTATTATGCATGCCAGGCCAGTAGTTGGCGATGTCACTTTGTAAAGAAACACTACGCGCCTGCGCACATAAGCATTCTTCCACAGAGCGGTGAATACAAACAATGTAAATCTACACTTTGCTGGAGAAGCGTCAATAAACTCAATCTTGGGGGGCCTGGGTACCTCAGTGGTAAAATACGCTGGCTACCACCCCTGGAGTTCACTAGCTCACTAGTTCGAATCCCAGGGCGTGTGGAGTGACTCCAGCCAGGTCTCCTAAGCAACCAAATTGGCCTGGTTGCTAGGGAGGGTAAAGTCACATGGGGTAAACTCCTCGTGGTCACTATAATGTGGTTCGTTCTCGGTGGGGCGCATGGTCAGTTGAGCGTGGTTGCCGCGGTGGATGGCGTGAAGCCTCCACACGCGCTATGTCCCCGTGGCAACGCGCTCAACAAGCCACGTGATAAGATGCGTGGGTTGACGGTCTCAGACGCGGAGGCAACTGGGATTCGTCCTCCGCCACCAGGACTGAGGCGAATCACTACGCGACCACGAGGACTTAAAAAGCACATTGGGGACTGGGCATTCCAAATTGGGAGAAAAAGGGGAAAAATCCCCCAAAAAATAAAAAAAATAAAAAAATAAACTAAAAATCTTGAGCAGCACAAACATAGTCCTGTAGTCCACCATTGTAGTTTTGAATGTCTCGCGCGCTGTTTTGAAGTACCTGCACGCGTGCCTATAGACTGAACACGTAATACGCGTGCGCATGACGTCATCGTTTTTGTACGTTTACACAGAGACGATAACGGCATCGTTTTCAAAAACATGTACTTTGAAACCCGTTTTCAAAAGTTTGCGTTTTCAGGCCCCAAAACGCCTTTGTCATGTAAACGAACAGCCAAAACGTATAAAAAGTTTTCAGTTTTAGTTGAAAATGTTGTCGTGTAAACGGCCCCTTAGATTCGTCTTCCGCCACCCGGATTGAGGCGAGTCACTAAGCCACCACGAAGACTTAGAGTGCACTAGGAATATGGGCATTCCAAATTGGGGAGAAAAAAACTAATTCCCCAATGAAAAAAAGAATTAAATGAATTTATACTTCTGGAACAAGACTGAACAAGCGCTAGCTAAACATGTACATTCAGACAGGTAAAGGCAACAAAAAATTTCCCTGTCAGTGCAACGGTTCAGTGAACACCCAAAATCAGCCTTGTTCAACAGCACTTGAGTGGCTCTGGAACATGCTGTCCTCTTCATTACTGCCACATTCAGGTACTGGTGCTTTTCCAGTGGCTGTAAATAATAGAGCTAAACTAATTTAGATTTCCCTGCCACATGCCAGCGAGCGATGGGAGAGCGAGCTGCCTTTATACCCACTCCAACCCCGCCCGACCCAACATGGGCCTAATTAACATAGGCATCCACAGCGGTGCCTCTGCTTGATGGAAAAACGTGAGCAGAAAATAAACCAGGCACTTCTCGCCAAGATGACAGGGCTAAGGATCGATACCTGTCTCGCCCCTGTTTGATGATGAAAAACAGATAAAAAGAGCAAATACAATCAGGGTTGGGATGGGTGTAGAAAAACAACACAAAAAGATGAAAAAGTTAAAGAGCCATTACACCAGAGGACTCTCTGACCTGACTGAGAAGTGCTTCTGTATTCACTCAGAACCACCTAACAATTTTAATTCCCTCTAGGCAACTCAGTAATTGAGATTCTCTAATAAAAAACGGGTTCAAAGGCTTCCAGTTGAAGCAGCGAGAGTGACAAGCTCTCTGTCAGAGTGAATCACAACTCTTTTCTGAAGATCCAGGGCTAGCAGAAAGGCAGGGAAGCACTTCCCGTTAGATTACACACCACATCAGATAAAAGCTCCACCACTCATGTTTTTATCTTCCCCTTTTGGAATTCTCCCTCGCACTCTCGTATTTCTCTTTCGAGTCGAGAGATCTAGGTCTTCAATGAGACAAGTGTAGGATTTTATCTTTGGCCCAGAGATGACGGCAAAACGCCTAGTCGTGTTGGACCCTGGATCCCCCAATGCAAAAGTACACTAGGGATGTGTAAAACCACATATATTCAATCGTTGACTAGTCAGTTTTAAAGGAATGTTCCAGGATCACACTTCATGCTAACAAGTATAATGTGTACACCTTGTGGCTATACTTTAAACAATGACTACGTTTACATGGACACCAGAAATTGTGTTATTGCTAGAAAGCGACGTATTGCGAGAAAGTGGCATTCCCATTTACATGCACTGTATTAGCGGCATACTCTTTACTCCTGTATACATTCGGCTCAGTCAGTAAGCAGCTTCCTTCCATTAGCAACGTAATTTTCCCGATTACTTGTGTAGAAATAACAAACATGGCATTAGACTTTGCCATTTTATTCTTCATTTCTTTTCCCAGATAATTTTGAGTTGTTGCTGTGTTTGTTTCCTTATCTTTACATTGCTACCTGCTGTGGAATTGCACTGCAATAGTGGGGTTTCCCTCTTACGTCAAACTCTGGGATTTAAATATATACATATTTCATATACACTGGGTATAGTTTGTAACGTATGTGCTTTTTCCACTGTACTCCCAATACTCAAATGCCGAATTATTTCCGCTGTGTTGACTTCTTGTTGGGCTTCATCCTATGACGTTTTGTTATCTGGTCTGTGTACGCACACTCCTCAGAAACCTGTAACAATGCTGCTTATGCGTTTATATGTTTACAAGGCCACATAAGCCACGTTAACCGGGAGACCCCCAGATGCGTTAAACCGCTTTCTCTAAATCCCTTAAGCGGCGTAAGGAAAAGTGCATTCTCGTTTACATTACGTTTCAGAACACAGCTTTCTGGTAAAACCCTGGAATAAACTATTCTTAAAGGAATATTCCGGGTTCAATACAAGTTAAGCTCAATCGACAGCATTTGTGGCATAATATTGATTATAGGGATGGGATGATATATTGAATTTCGATGTATCGCGCACCAAAAAAAATGACGAGCTATATAGAGGCAAAACTTGATATTTTGAAATTTGAAACATTATTTTCTGTCCATGTGATCATAAATTAAATCACCCGTCAAACATGATAATCTCTATATTGCTTGATTTTACCCCTACTGCACTTTTCTTCTACACTGTTTACAGGGTTCACACAAGGTCCTTGAAGTGCTTGAATTTAGCTCTAAAAATGGCCTTGTTTTGTTGAAGTGCTTGATTAAAACTGACCATTTCTTCCATGTAATGTGTGTCCAAAGATGAGATCCCGCGCTCCACTTTTGTTGAATAAAGTGTCTTTTAACATCCATTCTGTTCTTTACAGTCAGATAAAAAAGTAAAAAGAAATATTAATCACAAATAGCATGGATGCGCTAAAAACCAGAGACTTCTCTCTCGTTAATAAATGAACCGCAACACCTGTGAGTCTGTGAGATGCACGTTAAACTCTTAAAGTGACAGTACCATTATAGCGCTTGTTATACAAATGAATGTAAACGTAATGTTATTACTTGTAAATTGTACACATTATTTCAAACATTGACAACTCGTTTCACTATTATCTATACAATTTCAAGAATTAATCTTAATTGATAGAAAGTAGAATTTTTATATTTTTAAAAAGTTAAAATTGGACTATAATAAAGACAACTTATTAAAAAAAAATAATAAATAAATTATATATATATATATATATAAAATAAATTTTCACATACTTTTTCAGGACAGGTTCTGTTCAGTTCTTTTGCTTGTTCTGCACCTGACCAGCCTGAATGCAGTCCACTATTTTTGAAGGCTTATTTGTTTGTGATCTTTTATATATATTTATAGTGTATTATAAATAGATTAGAACATTATAGATATATTTTTAGTGAAAGTTATGAGAAACTCATTTAAATGTTGAAGATTTATATTGTGTATTAAAGAACTTTATTTTGATGAGAAATTATAATGTGCATTTTGCACAAACATAAAAAAAAAAGATAATATCAAATCATAAACCTCATATCGTATATTGAACCGAATCGTAAGATAACCGTATCGCCCCATCCCTAATTGATTACCACAAAAATGTATTCCGACTCATCCCTGCTTTTCTTAAAAAAAGCACAAATGTGTGTTCCAGTGAGACACTTACAATGGAAGTCAATGGGGTCAATCCGTAAACATTAAAATACTCACTATTTCAAAAGAACAGCCACAAGACAAACAATGTGTGTGTAAAATAGGGCTGGGCGATATGGCAAAAAAAAAAACAAAAAAAAAAAACGTTTTTTTCATTATAGAAAACAAAGGTGTGTAACAGAAATGCACAAAAAAAGTGCAACACGCAGAAAGTTGTCAACAGCGTAAAAGTAAAATAAATTACAATCTAATTTATTTAAATATTACACTGATGTTCAGAAATAATAGTGTAAAATAAGAAAACTACAAAATACAAAGCCAATTTATGGAATTATTTTTATCTCAAGTCCATTTAGAAAGTTGTCTAGAAATCAATATCTAGAAATAGTCATGTTTATCTAGAAAGTATTTTTAGTATATCAATACATTTGTATGTATAATCATAAACATCTGCAGATAACAGTCCAGATATCAAAACAAATTTCAGTGTAGTAGAAAACGCAAGAAGCAAAAAGCGCAGTTTAAAATAATGACGTCAGTCAGTACTGTGAGCATGCGGCGCCCTCTAGCGGTACACGCTGTGCAAAATTAAATCATATCGCTGTTTGTCAAAATGATCGCTTCGCTTGCTAAATGTTGGCTATTAATGCAGTACATTTGAAACATGTCACAGAAAAAAACAATAATTAGTGATCTATCTGAATCATCATGGTAAAAGGAGATGGACGATTCTCCCATTTATAGTCTATCCAATATATGATTTGATATGAAGCGCCTATAACAGTCACGAATGTTCTAACACTTTATTATCAACACATTTCTGTTGACATCTCAGAAAATGTAGCTTAGTGCATCATGACTTATGCAACTTACACAGAACACAGTTATTGTTTGATTAAGCTGGTTAAACATGCATGATGGACAAAGTCTACTAGAGCTGCAACTAACGATTATGTTGATAATCGATTAATCTAACGATTATTTAGAATGATTATTCGACTATTCGTTGTTTATTGCAACGATTAATCATTAGCTCTTAACCGATTATTCAATTTAAAAGGTTGTATTAAACGTGCTTACTAACAATAAAAAGGACAAACTTCTTTTAAAAATATCTTTAAATAACATTCACTGAATTAAAGGAAATTTTAACACATTGTTTTAAAGGAGTTTTAGATATTTATATTGGAAAACAAGCCAAAACAAAAACAAATCAAAAACTCAAAACTCAACTCAAAAACAAATGCTTTCTTCTTAATAGAGCTGCATATCACCAATTTTATTCACGATAAGATACACACATATTATGAATCACTTCGTGGCGAGCCATCACGTTATAATCTAGCTGCATTAAGCGTGTGCGCTCGAGGGATGACCGTCCCCGTGACAGAGTGTGCATCAGCCGGCTGCAGTTTCAATCTCTCCCCCTTAGATTGGGCTCACTTCACGCGACTCGTAGAAGAGGCGCTGACCGCACAGAGAAATGCCAGTTTCAGAGCTTGTAGTTATTTACATGACCTGCTTCCGTATTATCTGAACTTTAATAAAGGATGCATTAAAGATGTAACGTGGGGGTGTTTCCTTTAAAAATGCTCTGACATGCATGTTTTGCTTGAGCTCCGGCTCCTCTTTATTTCACAACAAGAGTATTTACTTATTTTGTATTTTTGCATTATAATTCCCACATACTTTGCGATCTACATCACCTGAAGCTATGAAAGTTTAGAGTGCATCTGGACTGTGATGTGTGTAATTCTTCCTCTCCTCAGTGCAGTGCTGCTCTCGAGCATCAGAGTTTAATGTGATCTCATGTTACGTTAAATGAGAGTATTCTCACGACTATTCGACAACAAAAATTTTTGTAGACAATTTTTTTTATTGTCGACGTTGTCGATAACATCGACTAATCTTTCAGCCCTGAAGTCTACCTACAATCGCACTGTACATTCGTACTGGAAATATTACCAGCTTTCATATCGGTCTCCGTGTTGTTAACCTATGTTACGTTGGAGCGCACAGCCACGCATATTTCCACACGTTAAGCTTATCAGATTGAGGGCGGCATCAAGCCAAGTACTGTGAACATTTGTTTTTCTCTTTTATATTCAGCCATTGGTGGAGCGACAGTGTATCCAACTACAGCATCTGCTAATATTTTATGCAAAACCTGGAATCCACAATTAAAACAAAATTTAAATCGTGTCAAAAACGTAAAATTAAATGAATCGAAAAACATTGAAAAAAAAATAAAATCGCCCTGCGATTAACAGAATTTTAGTGTGATAAAATCACAAACCTTTACTATGTAAAGTTATAGCCAATTACACAACTTCGTTGTCATGACGACGTAACACCGTACACCCTCAAACGAAGTAAACAACTTTACAGCTCAAATAGTACACAAGTTTTAATAGAAGAATTAATGAAAATGCTTTTATAAAATTAAAACACTCTAAAAATGGGTCACATTCACCTCCATCTAAGCGCCTTACTGTAACTGCGATTTTTGCTTTTTCTAAAATAAAGGATAGATGTGACAAAACTTTTTTTGTGTGGATGTCAACAATGCAACAACTACTGTTAATTGAGCTTAACTTGTATTGAACCCAGAACAATCCTTTAAGGAAGCCCTGAATAATTCAGGTCAAGCAGACCACGATCAAACACGTTTCGTAGGAAGCGGAGTTCATGCATTCAAAAACGGGTTGACCAGAAAGCAGGGGTCTCCAGTCACGTTTCTTAAAACTAACTTTTTAATTGATGCACCACCTTAAAAACTCAATGCTCGTGGTGGAAGACGGTGAAAAAAAGTGACCATTTGATAATAAAATTATTGATTCATTATCAATTATTAGTTGATGCAACACTAATGCAAAATAACAGAAACATGGCTCACTACATGCAATTGTGGGAGTCTGACAGTAACCATCTTAAAATTAATATTGAATGTTGAATTAGTTTCTCAGGAAAGTTGTGTCTCGTGCAAATGTCCTTGCTTTTTCTCTTCCGCATTACTCTTATTGGGCCCGACAAGTCATTCCCAAATGGCCAACGAGTTTGTCTTGCCAACCTCATAACTATAATTCATAACAACATCAGCCAATTCAAACAGAGGCCATGTCCAACAGTCGCGTAAGTGCCCGCGAAGGCAACATTTGATCCAACAGGGACGAGAGCAGAACAGCTGTCCAGGGTCGGTTTGAAGGAGTTGGCTTGCCCCGTCCAACCACACAGTAAAGACGGGTGAAATACTATCTGTGCTCAACCTTCTGCACTGAATGTGAGCACGCTAGTTCATCTCACGGTATACCCGCATTGCTGATCATGCTGTCAAACACAAAACCGAGGCTTGCAACACAATTAATCAGGGATAATCTGTGGTAACTGCAAGGGACTGCAGAAGAAACTGCAAGAGAAATTGAGTTTTAATTGAGTAACCAGCATTCATTAACTAAACAATGAGCACATTTAAATGCACAATTATTCTAAATATGAGAGCTCGTTCATGCATCCTCCTCATGCCAGATGCACGTACGTTCAATTCGTAACAGTTATTTTCTTTTGAACCTTTGTATGTCTTTGATTTGAATCACTTAAATAAAATAGATCAAATGGGGCTGTCACGATATGAAATTTGGCTGATGATTAATTGTCGAAACAAATAATTGCAATGATGATTAGTTGTCCGTTTTAGAGTTTTCACGATTAATTGTCGTATAAATTGTCATATTTCTTAAAGGTGCATGTGTGCTTCATACACCTTAAGAAGTCATTTTTACGGGGGGGCCTGGGTAGCTCAGCGAGTATTGACGCTGACCATCACCCCTGGAGTTGCGAGTTCAAATCCAGGACGTAGCGAGTGACTCCAGCCAGGTCTCCTAAGCAACCAAATTGCAAATATATAACACATTATGAAGACGATCCATGTAAGATCAGTGATCTTTATAAAGCAATGTTATGAGAACCCATAGGAGAAAAAACTGTTTCTGTTTTAAAGGTATTTGATGCTTCGTTCTAGGTGTGAAGGGCTCTTTATGAATCCATTGTTTGCGTAAAAAAAAAAACAATTTGCCGTGAAGGTTCGCGTTTGGTGTGAAAAGGCCTTAATGCCGTATACCTACAGTGCACAAGCCTAAAAGAAATGCGTGAATTGTGTAAACATGGCTAGGAAGTTTAAGTGTGCAATAAAGGCACGAAAAGGGTTTATTGAAGCCAAAGACCCATTCAATGGAATTGTCTACATGCCAAGTGTGTACTGGAGGCATCACTTTTGTTGTTTAGTAACAAACTGAAGCAATCGTTTCAGCACTACTAACGTTTTTTAGTCAGCATTGGGACTTAAAGCAAAGTCAACAAACTAATGGGGCTTTTCCACTGCACGGTACAGCATGACTCGACTCTGCTCGCTTTTTGGGGGTTTCCCTCTGTGGATAGTACCTGGTACCTGAAACTTTTTTTTAGTATCACCTCGGTCGAGGTTCCAAGCGAGCTGAGCCGATACTAAATGTGACGTCAAATCCCTGCAGATCACTGATTGGTCAGAGAGAATCGTCACTACCAGCGTCACTGGATTTGCGACATGGGACATCAACCCGCTAGTTTTAAAGTTAGCAACAGTGACAGCAATATCATTTGTTCACGCGACTTTTGAATTGTAAAAAAGGATCGGCTGTGCGCAAAACCACACCATGGTCAATAAACGAGGTGCAGACGTTCTTCTCGTTAGCGATGAACAAAACGACGCAAAACGAAAAAGACTTTCAGGAAGTGTCTCAGCTGTTGGCCGCACACGGCTACCACTGGACCTACCAACAGTGTAGGGAAAAGTTAAAAAAAAAACTTAAGTGACTACAGAACCATCAAGGACCACAACAGCCGGAGTGGTTCAAACAGAAGAAAGTGGAAGTGGTTCGACCAAATGGACGCTATCTATGGCAATAGACCGGCGAGCAATGGGAGGGAGAGTGCCCTTGACTCGGCGTTGTTGGAGTCCACGATGGGTACGTTTTGTTACGTTAACTCTATATTCTGCTTGAAAGCTTCACTTTATTTAGTTGACCAGCTTACTGGAAAGCTTGCTTCTAAAACAACCAGGCCAATTTAACTGTTACACTTGTGTAAAATCACCATGCAACAACTGCTTTATGCAGCACAATGAGCTAGTAGCTAACAGCTAGCGGTCGTGTTATTGTTTATGGTCAGTAATGTTTGTCGTGTTTAAGATTATGTCACAGCAGTAGAGGCGGCGCAACTATGACGATCAGCCTATAATCCCACCCACGCTGAGGCGGCAATAAACTGCAGTGGAAAAGCAAGCTCAGAAAAGTAAAGTGAGCAGAGTCGAGTCAAACCGTAACGTGCAGTGGAAAAGTGACATAACATTCCCATTTTTTGGTTTGGAAGTTGTTCATAGCAGTATGTTTTCATACAGACATGTTAACAATAATCGCATCTTCCATTGCATGCAAAAAGGGACATCTGAAGTGCTGTGTAAGTCCTAATTTGAATTTGAGAAAGGTATAATGTGCCACACTTGACATGAAGGTATAATCACCTAACGATCGCAGCAAATAGCTTTAGGGGCCATTTACACGACAACGTTTTCAACTAAAAACTGAAAACTTTTTATGCGTTTTGGCTGTTCGTTTACACGACAATGGCGTTTCGGGTCCTGAAAACGCAAACTTTTGAAAACGGGTTTCAAAGTGCACGTTTTTGAAAACGATGCCGTTATCGTCTCCGTGTAAACATACAAAAATGCGAATTTGTGAAAACGATGATGTCATGCGCACGCGTATTACGTGTTCAGTCTATAGGCATGAACTTCGAGAACTTCGTCCTCACCTCCAGGGCGAACAGACCAACATGAGATCACCAGTTGGAGTCCTTAAAAAGGTGGCGTGCTTTATAGTCCAGGGTCACTTGTAGTAATAAAGCAACCTCATCGTCCGTCCAGACAAAATTGCTCGATGCTTTCGCCATCTTTGTTGTTTGTATTCACCACTTTGTGGAAGAATGCTTATATGCGCAGGCGCGTAGTGTTTCTTTACAAAGTGACATCGCCAACTATTGGCCTGGCGTGCATAATACAGCGTTTTTAGTCATTTTCGCAGATCCGTGTGAACGGGGATCGTTTTGACAACATTGTTGTCTGTACGTGAAACTTTTCAAAAATGCAAAGGAAAAACGTTTGTTTTTAGTACATCGTTGTCGTGTAAACATACCCTTAAGTGAAGAGAAGCTATTCAGTTGCCAGTATGACCATTTAAAGAAGTTACGACAAAACTTTACACCAAACACAGCGGAAAAGACTTGCGTAGACAGGCTAGTGTCTCCATGCACTCCATACACATCCAGAAGCATCATGTCTGACTCACTTTCACTATGTTGCACTCTTTCTTTTTTCTTTTCCTTAATTGTTTTTCTAAGACATTATCATCGCTCAATTAAGTCACGAATAGCCGAACCCTTCACTCCTGCAAGACAATTTCATTCTCTAAACTTCAAGCGCAAGTCAACGTACCACTTTTGCCAACTGCTTGATGACATTCAGTATAAATCTCAATATTTATGCATTTGCTCTGAAATGGCTTAAGAGGGTGACTTTTTTTCTAATCAATCAGAGGAACCATCATTTCAACCGAACAGCCATTGTTGCTGTGGATTCAAGTAAAATACATGTCCATTAATACGCGCCAATATACAAATGCATGATAGTAAACAGCAATATGTACCTACATTTATGTTAACAAAATCTTTTAACACTTGAATAATGCCATGCAGGATCTTCTGTGAACATTTTTGTTTCCATGTTGGGAGTTCAGATGTGGTTTCTGGAAGAATTACAGGCATATAAAACCAGCACAAAACCAAAACCACAACAGACCTCCATCTGTTTTGATTTGGAGAATGTGTTATTTCTGTAAGGTTTTCTGAGTCACGCATGATGAAGTGCTGAAAAACAGCTGCTGAAACATTAAGACTAGGAACTATGTAGGAATGAAAGTGGAAAAATGCATTTAAAAATGCAATACGAAACGTACACATTTTCCAAACAGACTAATCGTAGGGTTGCCTGAGTGACTCGCGCTGTATAAATAAGCTGTTTTTTTAAAAAAAATGTTACTTGACATCTTAAAAATGCAACACTCGTGGGGAGTGTGGTGATGCTCAAAAAAAGAGAGTTTTACAGCAAAAACATATATAAAATATTGCCAGTGCGCACAATGCATATTTCCATATTAGCACAGTGCACGTGGACTGTCGGTGTGCAACCCAGATTTTCTAGACACACTTTGCGCATCGTCAGGACATGCCCCTGCCGTTGACTGTCACAGAAGAGTATTTACAAAGTGTGCATGCGTCGAGCGTGTCCGTATGGGCTCAAAGTGAAAAGAGTAGGCTAATGGCAAATGGAAATAGTAGTTCACCCTAGTCTTAACAGCTAATGTACAGCATGCTATTTAAGGCGCTGCCCGAAGTAAAAACTGTAAAAATAGTCAACTATACTAATTGACAAGTTGTTGGATAAGTCGACTATTATGACCCATCCTTAATGAAAATAAAGGAAAATTCTGTGTATTGCCAATTTCAATCTGTTTCTTATGAGGTATCTGTAAAAGCTTTGCACTACAATGATTCTAAAAGGCCAAAGTGTACTTTGGTTTTCGCGTGGCGTTACGTCTCACGCACTGTGTGCATTGGGGCTGTCAATATAAAATTTGAATATTCATCGAATTTAAGAAAAAAAATGCACATTCGAATGCTAAAACTGTGACGGTGTCTCAAGATGTTTTTAAAGTAGTGGTCGACAGATTTGTGTTTTTTAACGGCCGATGCAGATATCCAGAGAGCAGGGTGGCCGATACAATGCCGATATATCACACAATTTAATATAGCAAATAACAAACATGAAATTGTTAAAAAAATTTGAATAAAATTTATATATTTACTCACTTTCAAATTTCAAAAAAATATATATATATTTACTCAATTTCACACAATTTAACTTTGTAAAAAAAGTCAAAAAAAAAAAAACATTGTATTTTAAATGGTAGATAGCAGTTTCTTCAGATTTCTGTTTAGTCATCACATTTTAATAATTTATTTGCACATAAAGAAATTGTTAATATATTAGGAAGAAGGAAATAACAGTACACACAGTAGTCCAGCAACCATGGATGGCATGTCCACGTTAGCAATCACATTTTCTTAAAAAACAAAAAAAAACAAATAGAGAAGCAGAATAAAATCAATTGCACATACAGTACATAGTAAATAAGACATTTACTTGTAGCACACGTGAAGCGCTTTTACTTTGAAGTTGCACTCATGTGGATCCAGCTCGAGCAACAATCTCCTGACAGTTTAAATGGCCTGGATCGCCTGCTTGGATTGTCACGGACTGACCATCATGATTTGTGAATCACAGAAACTTTTGATCATGAAGTTTTTGATTCTGGCTGATGGAATAGGCGCTTCAGAGGAAGATATTAGAGGAGCGCTCGACAGGAAGAAAACACTGGATTTTCATGAATTACATCTGTTTAAACGAGATTGCATATTTGCAAATGGTATATAAGTTTTATTGATATTTGTCTTTTATCATTAAAAAAGTTACAGGGAACTGCTGAGGAGAGGCTGATAGAAAAACCATGCTTAAGAGGTAAATAAATGAGCGCCCCACAGGATGCTGGATCTGCTGAAGTTTTGTGAGGTTAGTTTATTACATCTGTTTAAACGAGATATCTGCATATTTGCAGACGGTTTATGATATTAGTTTTACTGATATTTTCCATTTTATCATTAGACAAGACAGTCAAAAGTTACAGGGAACTGTTGAGGAGAGAGAGGGAGAATGAAACAGGTGAGCACTTTAGCATTATGAGCTCAAACGCGTCTGCCGCGGCTCTGATATGCGGACCGTTTAAATGACACTGTGTTGCACACCGGTGCACACACTATTATTGTAGTAACATGATGGCATGTAACAACAAAACGAACCATGACTGGTCGTTTACATGTCTCAGACACTTCACATGCAAGCAGGCGATTCTCAGCACCCTCAAGAAACACTTTACCAAAATATTTATCAAGAAAATGTATCAGCTGATAATTAAAAAAGTCAGAATATCGGCCGATTTATCGCCCTTGGTGATATATCGGTCAACCACTATCTCAAAAAACGCTGAATACAGTGAAACAAAGATGTTTGTCTAGCGTGCGTTAACACTGAAAAACAAATGGATAGTTGCAAAAGTGTACAGTATGAACAGCCCCTTACAGTAGGTGGAGGCCATTGTGTCTCGCTCTCTTATAAGCATTTCTCAGATTAAGCAATGAGTTTTTTTAAACGCTTTGTCAGGAAAAGAGTTGGAAATGTGCGTCTTGAGATCCTCACGTTCGGTTCCATTCTGTTGTGTTCAGTTTGTTTGAACAGCCCCTGGCCTGGGCTTATAGTCTGAGCCGCTTCACCACCAAGTTCAGCCGAATACCACTGCTATCTGGGAATATTGCTACCCTACATACAACTGTAATGAATAAAAAAACGATGTGGTATTTCGCTGTTATTATGAAGCTTAAGTATGGGGTAGTATACTGTGGCATCAGTGCAAGGGTAACACCATTGTGAACTGTATAACCAAGTTTCCCCCCTCATTTAACTTTGGACTTAACATTTGGAAATATGGACAGATTTATTCATTTTATGCACATTAGTTAAAAAAAAGGAATGCTCTTTTTTTAACAGCCAGGAATGTTCTTTGCAATAATATAACATGGTGCTGGTTGGTTTATGTATTCAAAGCATTATGTATTATATGTTCAATTTAAATATCAGCTGACTTTAAAATTTGAATTTTGAAAATATTCAGGGTAAAAATTGGAATTTAGTTTCACTGTCGAATTGACAGCCCTATTGTGCGTGATGCAAAATTTGTCATCAGCACAGTACATACAGAGTGTCCGCATGCAGCCCAGGTTTTCTAGACACATGAACAGTACTATAAGATTATCACAAAGCAGTCGTGTTATGCAAATGCCAAACGCGTCCATATGGGCTCAAAGTATACTCTGAAAGCCTGAACACTTGACCGTGTGCGAGATTGAATGGCACGCAAAAAAACAAACTTTACCCTTACCTCAAGACTTCACCTCTACAGCTTGTCAATACAAGACTGAAAGACTGACTACTACAGTTTTGGTTTTCAGTATTTTTTTTCCTTTTGTCCTTTTAACACCTTTAGCTCCTGCTCAACAGTTTGCTTCCAAAACACACCTATGCAAAGCCATAATATGGGCAGCAGCTGTGTGTTCAATTGTGTTTGTCCATGCCAATAAATTTGACAAACACATGCTAAAACTGGGGCCATGGTTCCCCCAAGCAATTTCATTCCCTCACACACACAACAGTTTCGCAGATCACAAGCAAAGCCCATACCAATCACATCTCGTCATGCCTTCAAAAATAAAAACTCCCTCAAATCACAGGGGAACCACCGAATAGTGAGTTCTGCAGTACACAAGCACCAGCTCGAGCATTTCTGCACAGCAGGTGCTGTGGACCGTTACCTTTACAAGAACATGTTTAATTCATGCCACGGCTAAAAAGAGCATTTGAGGAAAAAGCACGGAAGGTCGGAGAAGAATTTAAGAGTCTTTTCCTGCATGTTTCAGTGGAAAAGAACGTAACAACTGCAATAAAAACTAGATTTGAATTTCCTGTTTGTAGGTCAGTGAGAGTAGTATTAAAGTTTCAGTTAAGTTTAGGTTTTAAGGTACGATTCTGTGTAAATGAAACGTTTATGATAGCAAATATTATGCTAGTTGATTTTATAAATCTATATCCTTCTGTCTGTTGTTTCAAATACTTTGTTCACATATCCAATGTAGAATTTTACATGCTTCGACTAAAATTAGACATCAAAACATTTTAAAGTGTACAATAGTGTAATCAACCAGAGGTCCCCAGCTCAAAATGTAGTTTTTGATATATATATTGGCCCGGTTGCTAGGGAGGGTAGAGTCGCGTTGGGGTAACCTCATCGTGGTCGCTATAATGTGGTTCTCGCTCTCGGTGGGGCGCGTGGGGAGTTGTGCGTGGATGCCGCAGAGAATAGCATGAAGCATCCACATGCTTTATGTCTCCGCGGTAACGCGCGCAACAAGCCACATGATAAGATGCGCGGATTGATGGTCTCAGACGCGGAGGCAACTGAGATTCGTCCTCCGCCACCTGGATTTTTTATTTATTTTCTCCCCAATCTGGAATGCCCAATCCCAAATCTCAGTTGCCTCCGCGTCTGAGACCGTCAATCCGCGCATCTTATCACGTGGCTTGTTGAACGCGTTCTATTTTCCACGCACAACTCACCACGCGCCCCACCAAGAGCGAGAACCACATTATGGCGACCACGTGGAGGTTACCCTTGCTAGCATCCGGGCCAATTTGGTTGCTTAGGAGACCTGGCTGGATTCACTCAGCACGCCCTGGATTTGAACTCGCAACTCCAAGGATGGTAGTCAGCGTTTTTACTCGCTGAGCTTCCCAGGCACCCCTCCACCACCCGGATTGAGGCGAGTCACTTTGTTGCCCATTACAGTTTGGTACAGTTCGGTACCATCAGCCGTCCTTGCAGCATATCTTCATTTTTGTGTGCAACGGAGGAATTTCTGCCGCTGTTTTGACACCTTTACACAATTTATTAGCTCTTCGTTTGTTCTCAGTGGTTAAAAATACCACTATATATACATATACATATACATAAATCCAAAGAGTGCATTTCGCCCAACACCCAACATTGTTTTGGCAAGTTCTGTCGCAAAATATACGTCATAACAGCTGTCCAATCAGGTTGTGACCATATCCTTACACCTTTTGTTTTGTATATTTAGGTTCAGTGTTAAAAATGCCAGTATGAACGCTAAGAGAACCAGGACTAAATGTATCATTTTCTTTTTTGGTCCGGACCAAGAGAACCAAGAGAACCGAACTACAAGTGTGAACACAACCTAAACAACATTTTATAAGGAATATTTCAGACTCAATACAAGTTAAGCTCAATCGACAGCATTTATGGCATAATGTTGATTACCACAAAAATTAACTTGACTACAGCAAAAATCTGTGTTCCAGTGAGACACTTACAATGGAAGTCAATGGGGTCAATCTGTAAACATTAAAATACTTACTGTTTCAAAAGTATAGACACAAAACATAAACAATGTGTGTTAACATGATTTTACTGTGATGAAATCACTTACTAACCGCATCTGTGGAAAGTTAGACAATTTTACAATTTTGTTGCCATGACGATGTAACGCCATTCACCCTGTAGTCCTGCCAAAAATTTGATTTTAAATAATACACAAGTTTTAATGGAAGAATTAATGTAAGTGCTTTTATAAAATTATAAGCTTCACATTTCTGCCTTTAAACCTCCAAATATTGACCCCACTGACTTCCATTGTAAGTGTCTCACTGGAACACAGATTTGTGCTTTTATTAAAGACAACGAGGGACAAGTCGAAATTAATTTTGCCAGAAATGCTGTCGATTGAGCTTAACTTGTATTGAACCTGAAAAAAACCAAAAAAACATCTCTGCATATATTCAACTTTCCAACTGTACTTCACTACAGAAGGAATACCCTTGCAGCTAAAATGGATACGAGAAAGAATGTCGAACCGTTACACCGCGAGTTTTTGTATGAAACAATTCAGAACAATTTTTTTTTACAATTTTGCCATTTTGTAAAAATTATTAGACATTAGAACTTTACATAATGTTGTCCGTTTCTTATAATATAATGTTGGTTCATGCTATATCATTCTAAAACTTCGGCCCTTTGTTCATAACATTAGAATGTTAACACATTCTTTAAAATAACAGAACATTTCTGCAATTCCACAGAGAACATCCTACAGAGCTTTTGACTAAAGAGGTTCCCAGAGGCCAGCCAGATGTCTCGTGGATCTACCGCATCATCCCTTAAGAGCCCACAGACACAAACAGGAAGATTCCTGTGTTCAACCAACCACCTCCCAGCAGGCCGAGCGGCCCACCCTCGCCTCTGCGTGACCCTGCTCACAGGAAACGAATAATTGTCTTCCCCCCACAGGGGACTGTTCCAGGAGAGGACAGAGTCTCTACAACAATGAAAATAAATGACTTAAAGGGCATCAAACCCACATGAGGCACAAACTGCATTGTGGAAGATTGCAGGGGGTAATTGAAGGCCACATTTGTGAAAATGTACAAAGTTCACCCAAACATAAAACCACCATAAAAGTATCATTTAAGCAGTCTATATGACTACTGTTATTGTCTGGAAGTCAACAATGACCGAATTTCCATTTTCGGGTGAACTACTCCTTTGACAGATCAAATCTAATGCCTTTAATGCGTATGTTTTTCAAATAAACTATCTGAAATTGAGCTTGTGGATTAGCAAGTACACTCTAAACTAGAGGTCGGTCGAAAGTGGATTTTGCCGATACCGATAACTAAGGCGGCGGAAAGGGCTGATAACTTATTAATAATTTTAAAAATCGATTTATAGAATGTACAAAAAAGTCTTAGTCTTTACTTACTATGACGGGCACAGACATAGATGCTAAGAGTCCAAAATGAAAATCCCAATAATAACCACAAAAAAAAAATAATAATAATATTAACGAGTAAACCACTTTACTGATTTGGGACTGTGCTTCTATAGTAAATATGTTTGTTTCCTTCTCCAAAACAGATATTGCTTTTCTTTTATCTGACTCTTAATAATTTAGGAATCATTGTTATTCTAGGAATATCTGAAGCCAAGCCAGTTTCCTAATCTGAAACATCATTAGAACAGGAAACGTATTACAATATTACATGACTTCATCATTTATAAAGGTCCAGACTTTTATTCTACATTAGAGTCTACTTGTGTTTACCATTGGTCTTTCTTAAAAAACCTGTTTAATTGTTATGAATAAATAATAGCCTAAACACATTTAAAAAGTTAACTTTTTTAATGCAAATGCCACAGTTGTAATGTAATGAGAAAAATCTATTAAAGTTTACTGATCTTATATCGATTCTCTTGATCCAATATTTGCCGATACTTCAAAGTCTGCCACGGTACGATTCGATTCAGGGCCCTGTGATTGATATTCCAATATTATGTGCCAATTTTACACAATCAATTAAGTTTGTTTTTTGTTGCTCTCAAATGCAACCAAAATATAATTTGAAACAGTTGTCAAGACGTTTCACATGATGGTTGAACTGCTCCATGGTACTTTTAAATAGCAAATTCTCATGTAAAATTCAAATGGGTCACATGCGCGGGGGGGCCTGGGTTGCTCAGTGGTAAAATACGCTGGCGTTCGCTAGTTTGCTAGTTCAAATCCTAGGGCGTGCTGAGTGACTCCAGCCAGGTCTCCTAAGCAACCAAATTGGCCCGGTTGCTAGGGAGGGTAGAGCCACATGGGGTAACCTCCTCGTGGTCGCTATAATGTGTGGTTCTCGCTCTCATTGGGGCGCATGGTGAGTTGAGTGCCTCCACACGCGCTATGTCTCCGTGGCAACGCACTCAACAAGCCACTTGATAAGATGCGTGGGTTAATGGTCTCGGACAAGGAGGCAACTGGGATTTGTCCTCCGCCACCCGGATTGAGGCGAATCACTACGTGACCACGAGGACTTAAAAGCGCACTGGGAATTGGGCATTCCAAATTGGGTGAAAAAGGGGAAGAAAAAAAAATTTAAAAAAATAAATGGGTCACATGCGCAACGATATCGATGGAAGCCCGAATTAATCACGCATGTGAAACGCTCTGCGCTCGTCACGAGCGCTCACATTTTAAGGAGCGCCTGGTTGACATGCTCGGATCCTGTCACTGGTCTGGAGCTCGCATTTCACGGGAAGCCCGGTTGACGTGTGCGCACACTGCATGGAAAGCAGAGCGCAATTTGGCTTCAAAGACCCTGCGTACATCCGTGTCACACATGAAAAGCATATTTAGAGCTCAAAAGTCAAATGAACGTAATAAGGTTGCTTCATCGCCTGACAGAAATGCGTAGAGACGTCGCTGACATGAGAGTATTAAAATAAAGGTGCATATTAACTATATAGATTTTTAAGCATTGTATCGATAACATTTGATCGTTGGTTATTGGATCTATGCATTGATCCAAATCGATGAATCGTTACACCCCTAATGTGTAGATGTGAAAAGTCTTGTTACTGTTGCAGGTGTTTCTCTTTCCCTTGTCAGTGCTGTAGCCGTTTGAAATGGTTGAATTGCTCCATAGCGCTTTAAAATAGAAAATGTAGAATACAATTTAGAATTAAAATGGGTCACATTAGGTTTGTTTTGCGCCATGATATCGAGGGCAGCCCAGTTTAATTGCGCCTGTGATCCGCTCTGTGCTATCCTGTTACTGGAGCTCACATACCGACGGAGCCCCAGTTGACGCGCACACTTGCGTGAGATTCTCGGTGGATCGCGTGAAATCACCCCGCGCATATCCGCGGTTCACATGAGAAGCATATTTAGCGCTTTCAGTGAGCACCAACAGCAACATGAATATCATAAAATTTGCCCAAAATTTCACCAGATGAGGTTTAATGAGGAACAAGGTTTATTATTATTCACAAGATATATAAATGGAGACACAATAAAAAAATTTAATATAAAAAAAGATTTGACTATAAACAATAGCTCCAAAAAGCAACTATCAGCACCGATTAATCGTAAAACCAATATATCCGTCTACTATAAACCAATTGGGCCAAACAGAAATGAACAGTCAGCACTAAAATCATAAGAAAAAGAGAGACAGACATGCGCATTATTGATCCCAGAGAGCAGGAAAAACATCAATATTTATTAGATTTTTTTCCCCTTTTTCTCCCAATTTGGAATGCTCAATTCCCAATGTGCTTTTAAGTCCTCGTGGTTGCGTAGTGATTCGCCTCAGTCCGGGTGGCGGAGGACGAATCCCAGCTGCCTCCGCGTCTGAGACCATCAACCTGCGCATCTTATCACGTGGCTTGTTGAGCGCGTTGCCACGGAGACGTAGCGCGTGGAGGCTTCATGCCATCCACCGCGGCATCCACGCTCAACTCACCACGCGCCCCACCAAGAACGAACCACATTATAGCGATCACGAGGAGGTTACCCCATGTGACTCTACCCTCCCTAGCAACCAGGCCAATTTGGTTGCTTAGGAGACCTGGCTGGAGTCACTTAGTACACCCTGGGATTCGAACTAGTGAACTCCAGGGGTGGTAGCCAGCGTCTTTGCCACTGAGCTAACCAGGCCCCAAACTAAATACATTTTAGATATTAAGCCAATCTTCTACATCTAGACGATCGCTCAGGTACGTGTTGCTAAAAACGCAAGCAGTTCGACAAAGTTATACACACAACTAGCTAACTGCATCACAGTCATGAAATAAGCCGGTTAGGAAGTATTAGCAGGCTAGCGAATACATAGCTCTGTTGTCATAGAAACCAGTAATGAGGCTAGGTAGCCACTAGATAGCTATCCGGCTAATACGATATCATTGTGTACTGATCAAGACGGCACTAACAATGCAATACACAGCTTTCGACTGAATACAACAACTCCAACTTCAACACCATTGCTGTTTATGTACTATTTAATTTAACGCTTTTCGTGATCTTTAGCGCTGTCACGGGCAAGAAAGTGTTTCGTCTTCTTGAGATGTTTATTGGTGGTTGGCGATACTGCTTATGGTGCATTACCGCCACCTATTGAGCTGAAGTGTGGAGCATCACAAGAAAGTCTTTCAGTGGAGTCAAACGTCCGCTGAAGATGATGAAATTGGTGAAATTTCATCAAAAAGAGGTCACACACCTATGTAGGATTAAATCGCCCGGCCCTACAAAGACATCTGTAAAACCCTAAACAACAACCTCTTACAGAAACAATCATAAAATTACATTTTTATGTCCTTAAGCAAACATGAAAATAAATTAATGAACCGCTTGTTGCCAAATCAGGACTAAACATTTTCAGTTACAATAAGACACTTACAATGGAAGTGCATAAACATTCAATTACACACCATTTTTTCATATTCATATTTACAGTACAAGATGTAAATATTAGGGATGCACCGATCCCGATACTGATGCACAGATCAGGTATTGGTCCGACGAGTCCGATCCAAATCCGACACTGTGTGTTAGTCATGTTCGTTACTGTCAAGCTCCAAAAATGACATAAAAGAACCATAAAAACACCATTAAAGTAGTTCATATGACTTGTGCATTTTATTTAAAGACACCTGAAGACGTGCGATAGCTCTGTGAATCACAAAAGGCTGTGTTTATTAGGTAAATACATAAAATGCACATGCAGCGGCAGCATGTAGTGAATGCCGCTGGTCTGTTGACACACACTCGCGGCTATTTTTAGCCTTCACGCGGTGCACAATATTTAAGAGCTACTCACGAACAATATCTCGAATGTATATGCTCAATAGTTCGGTTCACTTATAATATGCATTTAGAACGGCACCGGAGGTGCATTTTACCAGAATTTGAATAAGGGTACGTTTACATGACAATGATGTACTAAAAACGGAAACGTTTTGCCTTCGCATTTTTGAAAAGTTTCGCGTACTGATGACAACGTTGTCAAAATGATCCCCGTTCACACGGATCCACGAAAACAACTAAAAACACTGTGTTATGCATGACAGGCCAGTAGTTGGCGATGTCACTTTGTAAAGAAACACTACGCGCCTGCGCATATAAGCATTCTTCCACAGAGCGATGGATACAAACAACGAAGACGGCAATCGCTGGTCGTAGTAGTGATGCAGTAAATCTACACGTTGCTGGAGAAGCGTCAAAATCTTGAGCAGCACAAACACAGTCCTGTAGTCCGCCATTGTAGTTTTGAATGTCTCGCGCGTTGTTTTGAAGTACTCGCGCGCACGCCTAGAGACTGAACAAGTAATATGTGTGCGCATGACGTCATCGTTTTCACAAATCTGCATTTTTGTATGTTCACACGGAGACTATAACGGCATCGTTCACTGTCATGTAAACGAATAGCCAAAACGCATAAAAAGTTCTCCGTTTTCTGTCGTGTAAACGGCCCCTAAGAAGCGAATGAAACTACTGTGAACTTTCCAACAAACAGACACATACAGGACTTCCTGGAGAGTTCAGAAATCAGAATGTCAAATAAAAGCCCGAGGTTTTTAAAGTTAAAGGTGCACGACTGGAATTAATGTTAATTTTGCTGCTACATTATCCAGTATACTAGTTAATAATAAAGTTTTTCTTAATAGGTTATACATTTATATTGAAATAATGTGTAGTTAGAGGTTTGTGTTTCTTCACATATTAAAGAGTACTCCCAATTAGTTCCACACAATAATGTAAAGATATTCTAAACTGATTATGCAAAAAACAAAAAAAACAAAAAAACAAAACACCGATATCGGATCGTGATCGATATCGGCCGATACTGAGATTTCAGATATCGGAATCAGAAGAGAAAAAGTGGTATGGTGCATCCCTTGTAAATATTATACATTAACATGATTTTAGTGTAATGAAATCGCCTACTAACCTTATCTGTGTAAAGCTGCATCTACTTTTACAACTATTTTTGTCATGACGACGTAACACCAGTAAACATCTTTTGTTTTCCACTGAAGAATGAAAGTCTTACAGGTTTGGAAAATGAGGGTGAATAAATGACGACAGAATTTTCATTTCTGGGTGAACTATTTTGTTTTTTGACACACATTACTCAAAAAGCAAAAGTTTTGGGCAAGACTTTGGGAAAGTCTTTATAAAGGGAGGTGGCATTGAATTAACAAGTGGCTGTTCAATTCTCTCCATGTTAAATTGTTTAGTCTAGCCCTGGAAGAAAGTCCTGAGAGTCAGCAGAGTGATACAAAATTAGTCCATTCCTTCCCTGTCTTCACTGCTGTACCTTTATTTTCCATTTCCTCTCTCTCTCTCTCAATCACTCTCCTGTCAGTCGTTGGGTTCAGCTTGTGGTCAGCAAAACCTCTCAATCTAATTTCCTCCAGCACTCGCTCTCCACCACACTGAAATTACTCTCCGCTGAAAGCCAAATGAGACTGGACGACATCATCTGGGACCTTCGCAATGCTAGAGAACAGCTATAAAACCTTGTCTTTAATGATCTTAATCTTACCTGGGTCATTGATGTGATGATCATTTTTTGGTACGGATCTGTATTCAAAAATCCATGAAAAATGTGATTCTCACAAAGCAGTTCCATTCTCTTAAAGCAAGTCTGAAAGTCTCAAGTAAATGTATCTTGTTTTAAGGATTTTTAGATGATTTTAAATGGAAAACAAGACAAAAACACTTGATAACAATAGGGGATTTTTGCAGTGAATTTCTTTACTGAATTAAGCTTAAAAAGTATTTGCTTCCTTTAATTCAGTGAATGTCATTTAGAGGTATTTTTAAAAGATGATTTTGTCCTCTTTATTGTTAGTAAGCACGTTTAATACAACCGTTTAAGTCGAGGCACAAGCTGAATAATCGGTTAAGAGCTAATGATTAATCGTTGCAATAATCGCCGAATAATCGTTAGATTAATCTATCATGAAAATAATCATTAGTTGCTGCCCTACTTAAATATAAGTGTATTTTGTATATAAGTGTATTTTGTATATAAGTGTATTTTTTCACTTGTTTATACTTCTGCGAGTGCAGTAAAGACAAAATATACTTCTATTCAAGATCTATTCTCTAAAAGCAAGTCTAAATATCTTATATGCTGCTTCTCATGTGAATGCATCTTTATATAATATTATATTCAACATTCTCAGATAACAGTTTTGTCTTCTGCAGTATAGCTGCTAAAGTAAATGTACGTTGTTTTAAAGGAGTTTTAGATATTTATATTGGAAAACAAGCCAAAACAAAAGCGTATTTTGTTGCAGTGTATAATGGGGCGAAGACTACCCTCTCTCAACTTTGTTCACTTCAATCCATCTTTAACTCACAAAAAACTTTCTCTTATTAATAAAGCTGCATATTGTCAATTTACTTCACGATAAGAAATGCATAGTGACACATATATTATGATTCAATAAGTCATCAGGTTATAATCTAGCTGCATTAAGCATGCGAGCTTGAGGGATGAACGTCCCGTGACAGAGTGTGCATCAGCCGGATGCAGTTTCAATCTCTCCTCCTTAGATCGGGATATTCGCGCAACTCATAGAAGAGGCGCTGACCACACAGAGAAATGCCAGTTTCGGAGTTTGTAGTTATTTACATGATCTGCTTCCGTATTATTTGAACTTTAATAAAGGACGCATTAAAGATGTAACGCTGCTCCGGCTCCACTTATTCCACAACGGGAGTACTTCTGTATTTAGTTATTTTGTATTTTTTTATAATTCCCTCATACTTTGTGATCTACATCAGCTGAAGCGGTTTGGAAAGTTTAGAGTGCGACTGTGATCTGTGTAATTCTTCCTCTCCTCAGTCTCCTCGTGAACTGAAGTGCTCCTCTCGCGCATCAGAGTTTTGTTTTATTTTCCTCCCCTCGCCCTTTTCTCCCCAATTTGGAATGCCCAATTCCCAATGCGCTCTAAGTCCTCGTGGTGGGCGTAGTGACTCACCTCAATCCGGGTGGCGGAGGACGAATCTTAGTTGCTTCCGCGTCTGAGACCATCAATCTGTGCATCTTATCACGTGGCTTGTTGAGCGCATAACCACAGAGACATAGCGCGTGTGGAGGCTTCACGCTATTCTCCGCGGCATCCACCCACAACTCACCACGCGCCCCACCGTGAGCGAGAACAACATTATAGTGACCACGAGGAGGTTACCCCATGTGACTCTACCCTCCCTAGCAACCAGGCCAATTTAGTTGCTTAGGAGACCTGGCTGGAGTCACTCGGCACACCCTGGATTGAACATTCTTAACTGAAACTGAAAATTCTGGACATGCAAGGCCAAACTAAAACCCCAAAATGGGGTCTTTGATTGGAATAAATTATATTATATTATATTATATTACTTTCTTTTTTACCCTCAAATGATTATGACACACCCTAATGTCGTTCCAAACCCATATGACTTTCTTCTGTGAAAAACAAAAGGAGCTGTTGCATCTTTTTTCCATACAAAGAAAGTGAATGGTGACTGTGGCTATCATTCTGTCTAACATCTTTTGTATTCCACGGAAGAAATAAAGTCATAAGTGTTTGGAACAACATGAGGACAGATCCCTTTTCCTTTGAGTGCCTGAGCTTGATCAAAGCATAGCCTGTTTCTGAAAGTCTGCTATACCCTTTAATAGAAACACATCCTTAAATTACAACAGAACCTTATTCAAGTTCAAAAGGTGCAGTGGAACAGGAATGACAGATTTATATTTCACTCATGTTAATTCCTTAAAACTATGGTTTGTATCTGCACATCACCGCACCTGACTGTTCACAAGGAGTGTTGTGGAAAGTCTTTGCAAACCACAGAGGGAGTTCAAAAAACATTTGCTCAACAGAACATATGCAAGATCACAACCGGTTTATTAACACACTAATTAGACCGGTCCCTTGAGTTTAAAAAAAGAAAAGAAAAAGAAAACTCTTTGCTGAATGCCGCTGCTCTGCATACGTTTCCGGATATATCCCTCTGGCAAAGATGTACATTATGTTACTATTCAGGATCAGAATGAAATAGTCAAGAATGGGACAGTGGTATTTCACGGTAAAACAGTGTACAATCGACCATCTCAAACAACTGGACTGTTATGCAAACACACTCTGGTTCATGTTTATAGTCACAACTGGAGATTAACAGCACGTGCTTCGTTAAGGTCCTGAACCAGTCCAGATAAGATCCAGGCAAGGATTGTCGTAACATCAGCGCGGGAAAGAAAATAAACTATCTGAGCTGCCGCGGTGACTACTAAGTGCATGTCAGCAAGTGACAGCTTGAGTTAAAATTTAAATTCAGTTCGCTGGTTCAATGACAGCATGCAGGCTTGTTGGCCAAGCTAGCACGTTCCCGGCAGACGCAAATCACGCCAAGTACTTCAGCTGCATACAAATGTGACTAAATAAAACATTCATCCAATGAAATCTGAGTAAGAGCAGGTTTCTTTTCAAAGAAAGAAGTGTTACTACAGTTGAAGTCAGAAGTTTACATACACTTAGGGTGAAGTCATTAAAACTAATTTTTGAACCACTCCACAGATTTCATATTAGTAAACTATAGTTTTGGCATGTCATTTAGGACATCTACTTTGTGCATGACATGAGTAATTTTTCCAACAATTGTTTACAGACAGACTGTTTCATTTAATTGACTATCACAATTCCAGTGGGTCAGAAGTTTAAATACACTAAGTTAACTGTGCTTTTAAGCAGCTTGGAAAATTCCAGAAAATGATGTCAAGCCTTGTGACAATTAGCTTCTCATAGGAGGTGTACCTGTGGATGTATTTTAAGGCCTACCTTCAAACTCAGTACCTCTTTGATTGACATCATGGGAAAAATGTGCACCTCCACAAGTCTGGTTCATCCTTGGGAGCAATTTCCAAACACCTGAAGGTACCACGTTCATCTGTACAAACAATAGTATGCAAGTATAAACACCATGGGACCACACAGCCATCATACCGCTCAGGAAGGAGACACATTCTGTCTCCTAGAGATGAACGTAGTTTGGTGCGAAAAGTGAAAATCAATCCCAGAACAACAGCAAAGGACCTTGTGAAGATGCTGGAAGAAACAGGTAGACAAGTATCTATATCCACAGTAAAACGAGTCCTATATCGACATAACCTGAAAGGCTGCTCAGCAAGGAAGAAGCCACTGCTCTAAAACCGCCATAAAAAAGCCAGACTACAGTTTGCAAGTGCACATGGGGACAAAGATCTTACTTTCTGGAGAAATGTCCTCTGGTCTGATGAAACAAAAATGTAACTGTTTGGCCATAATGATCATCGTTATTTTTGGAGGAAAAAGGGTGATGCTTGCAAGTCGAAGAACACCATCCCAACCGTGAAGCATGGGGGTAGCAGCATCATGTTGTGGGGGTGCTTTGCTGCAGTAGGGACTGGTGCACTTCACAAAATAGATGGCATCATGAGGAAGGAAATTCATGTGGATATATTGAAACAACATCTCAAGACATCAGCCAGGAAGTTAAAGCTCGGTCGCAAATGGGTCTTCCAAATGAACAATGATCCCAAGCATACCTCCAAAGTTGTGGCAAAATGGCTGAAGGACAACAAAGTCAAGATATTGGAGTGGCGATCACAAAGCCTTGACCTCAATCTGATAGAAAATTTGTGGGCAGAAATGAAAAAGTGTTTGCGACTCAGTTACACCAGTTCTGTCTGGAGGAATGGGCCAAAATTCCAGCAACTTATTTTGAGAAGCTTGTGGAAGGATACCCAAAATATCTGACCCAAGTTAAACAATTTAAAGGTAACGCTACCAAATACTAACAAAGTGTATGTAAACTTCTGACCCACTGGGAATGTGATGAAAGAAATAAAAGCTGAAATAAATCATTCTCTCTACTATTATTCTGACATTTCACATTCTTAAAATCAAGTAGTGAACTGACCTAAGACAGGGAATGTTTTCTACGATTAAATGTCAGGAATTGTGAAAACCTGAGTTTTAATATATTTGGCTAAGGTGTATGTAAACTTCTGACTTCAACTGTATATGACAACACACTAGAAAATCACAATAACAGAGGATTGTTTGGCATTTCATGAATGCAAAAGCAGCTATCAGTTATAAAGCTAGATAATTTTGACAAATAAAAAGTAATAAAATGAGGGGCCTGGGTAGCTTAGTGAGTATTGACACTGACTACCACACCTGGAGTCATGAGTTCAAATCCAGGGAGTGACTCCAGCCAGGTCTCCTAAGCAACCAAATTGGCCCGGTTGCTAGGGAGGGTAGAGTCACATGGGGTAACCTCCTCGTGGTCACTATAATGTGGTTCTCGCTCTCGGTGGGGCGCGTGGTGAGTTGTGCATGGACGCAGCAGAGAATAGCGAAGCCTACACATGTGCTGTCTCCGCAGTAACGTGCTCAACAAGCCACGTGATAAGATGCACGGATTGACGGTCTCAGACGCGGCGGCAACTGAGATTCGTCCTCTGCCACCCGGATTTAGGCGAGTCACGACGCCACCATGAGGACTTAGAGAGCGCATTGGGAATCGGGCATTCCAAATTGGGGAGAAAAGGGCAAGAAAAAAATAAATCAATAAAAGTAATGAAATGCAGCATAAACGCACTTCAATTACTGGTATTCACTGTATGATTATAATACATTAATGCTTTTAAAAGCAGAGAATGGTTTTCTCATTTTCTTGCTATCAGAATCAGCTTTATTGCCAAGTATGCTTACACATACAAGGAATGTGTCTTGGTGACAGAAGCTTCCAGTGTACAACAATACAAAAACAGCAGCAGGACATAGATAATAATAAAAAAATAAAATAAAAATTAAACACATACGTACAGACACATACATACACACATAGGTTGTGCAAATCTAATACAATCTGTTATTTGTTATGTACAGTTCAAATACAAATCTGTTATGTACATTGCAAATGTTTTTTTTTTTCTCTCAGAGGAATGAAATAGCAGAAGAGGTTGGATGTGTTGGATAAATAAAAAATAAAAAAAACAATAACCCTCTCAGCAGTCCGAACTGTCCTTTGTAATCTTCTGATGTCTGATTTCGTAGCTGAACCAAACCAGACAGTTACTGAAGTGCAGAGGACAGACTCAATGACTGCTGAGTAGAACTGTATCAGCAGCACCTGTGGCAGGTTGAACTTCCTCAACTGGCAAAGAAAGTACAACCTCTGCTGGGCCTTTTTCACAATGGAGTCAGTGTGTGTCTCCCACTTCAGGTCCTGTGAGATGGTAGTGCCCAGGAACCTGAATGACTCCACTGCTGCCACAGTGCTGTTTAGAATGGTGAGGGGGGTCAGTGTTGGGGTGTTCCTCCCAAAGTCCACAATCACCTCCACCGTTTTGAGCGTATTCAGCTCAAGGTTGTTTTGAGTGCACCAGACAGCCAGCTGTTCAACCTCCCTTCTGTATGCAGACTCATCGTCATCTTGGATGAGGCCGATGACAGTGGTGTCATCTGCAAACTTCAGGAGCTTGACAGAGGAGTCCTTGGCGATGCAGTCATTGGTGTAGAGGAAGAAGAGTAGTGGGGAGAGCACACATCCCTGGGGGGCACCAGTGCTGATTGTACAGGTGCTAGAAGTGAGTTTCCCCTGTCTCACAAGCTGCTGCCTGTCCGTCAGAAACAGTCATGTGTGTACTCCCTGTACACGCATGACTGTGTGGCAACACATAGCTCCAATGCCATCATTATGTTTGCTGATGATACGACGGTGGTAGGTCTGATCACTGACAATGTTGAAACAGCCTACAGAGAGGAGGTGCACACTCTGACACACTGGTGTCAGGAGCACAACCTCTCCCTCAACGTCAGTAAGACAAAGGAGCTTGTGGTGGACTTCAGAAGAAAAGACAGAGAACACAGTCCAATCACCATCAATGGAGCACCAGTGGAGAGAGTCAGCAGCTTCAAGTTCCTGGGTGTCCACATCACTGAGGAACTCACATGGTCCATCCACAGAGGCCATTGTGAAAAGGCTCATCAGCGCCTCTTCTTCTCGAGACGGCTGAGCAAGTTTGGAATGAACCGCCACATACTCACATGGTTCTACACCAGCACTGTAGAGAGCATCCTGACTGGCAACCAACAGCCTGAATGTCAATACTGTACAATACCACCTACTGTACATTTTATATATACTATTTTTTATTGTATAATGTGTATTCTATATTGTGTGTATTGTATAATGTACATTGTGTGTTATTATTTGTATATTGTGTTGTAATTATGTGTATATTAGATTTTAAATTGTGTTGTGTAAATCTGAAGTTTATTGTAAATTGGTATATGTCTCAACACGGTCACGACTGCTATGTTGCTCGGAACTGCACCCAAGAATTTCACATACAATTGCACTTGTGTATATGGTTGTGTGACAATAAAAGTGATTTGATTTGAAGTGATTTCATCATCCACAGACCTGTTTGCTCAATAAGCATATTGAAGGGGATCTAGAAAGGGTCCAGTGACATTCTTCAGGTTGGCCAACACCAGTCTCTCAAATAATTTCATGACCACAGACATCAGGAAGACAGGTCTGTAGTCATTAAGTCCTGTGACTTTTGGTTTCTTTGGGACAGGAATAATGATTGAGCATTTGAAGCAGCATGGGACTTCACACTGCTCCAATGATCTATTGAAGATCTGTGTGAAGATGGGGGCCAGCTGGTTAGCACAGGATCGAAGACACGCTGCCGAGACGCCATCTGGGCCTGAAGCTTTCCTCGTCTTTTGTTTCCGAAAGACCCGGCTCACATCATCGTCACAGATATTTTAAGTGCAGGTTGAGTAACAGGAAGGGGAAAAAGGGGGGTTGCAGGAGGTGGTGGTGTTTGTGTGAATTGAAGGTCAGAGTGGGTGTGGGGTGTGAGATTGGGCCTTTCAAATCTGCAGTAGAACACATTCAGGTCGTCAGCCAGTTGTTGGTCCACCACAGGGTTGGGGGTAGGAGTCCTGTAATTTGTGAGTTGTTTCATGCCACTCCACACTGATGCAGGGTCGTTAGCTGAAAACTTGTTTTCCAGCTTCTCAGAGTATCTTCTTTTAGCCACTCTGATTTCCCTGTTCAGTGTGTTCCTGGACTGATTGTACAAGACTTTATCCTCACCCCTGTAAGCATCCTCTTTGGCCTGACAAAGCTGCCTGAGCTCTGCTGTAAACCACGGTTTGTTGCTGTTGAACTTTAAATAAGTCCTAGTAGGCATGCACATATCCTCACAGAAACTGATATATGATGTAACAGTATCTGTGAGCTCGTCCAGGTCTGTGGCTGCAGCCTCAAAAACACTCCAATCTGTGCAGTCAAAGCAGGCTTATAGTTCCCGCTCTGCTTCATTGATCCATCTCTTTACAGTCCTTACTAATGGCTAGGCTGATTTTAATTTCTGCCTGTAGGTTGGAAGAAGATGAACCAGGCAGTGATCAGAGAGTCCCAAAGCTGCTCTAGGAACAGAGCGATATGCATCCTTTATTGTGGTGTAACAATGATCCAGTATGTTCCTGTCTCTGGTGGGGCATGTAATGTGCTATCTGTATTTGGGCAGTTCACCTGTGAGATTTGCTTTGTTAATATCCCCAAGAATAATAATAAGTGAGTCCGGGTATTGTTGATCTGTGTCTGTGATTTGATCAGCCAGCTGATGCAGCGCCGCATTCAAACATGCGTTTGGCGCGATATACACACTCACCAGAATAATCGAGGAAAACTCCCGCGGCAAGTAGAAAGGCTTACAGTTAATAAAGAGCGCTTCCAAATTAGGACAGCACATCCTCTTTAACATTGTTACATCTGTACACCAACTTTCATTGATGTAAAAGCATGTTCCACTGCCTCTCGTTTTCCCCGTTAACTCCGCGATGCGATCCGCTCTGAACAGCTGAAAGCCCGGCAGATGTAATGCGCTGTCCGGAATGGCTTCACTCAGCCAGGTTTCTGTGAAGCACAAGGCAGCAGAGGTTGAAAAGTCCTTGTTTGTGCAGGTGAGGAGATGTAGTTCATCCGTTTTGTTAGGAAGAGAGCGGAGATTCGCTAGATGAATACTCGGCAGCGCTGTTCGAAATCCGCGCCAACGGAGTTTGACCAGCGCACCGGCTCACCCTCGCCTGCGTCTCTTGAACAGTAGAGCTGCGCCTCCAACTAAAATGTCCAGCAAAACGTCTGAATATTCAGATATTGTTGTATGATTAATATTAACAACATACAAGACAGCACCAGGACAATTAGGCTGCATTTACACTTCAAGTCCGGCATTTTGATGCCAATCCACTTTTTTGTCCAGCTGTTAATGTTCACTTTAGACATACTGACTGTTTTTACATTAAAGCCCCAAGATGGGCATTTTCAATTAATTTTGAAGTGGATTTTACTGTTTTTAAATGTAGTGAAGATTGCCTCAAATCACTCTCCTGACGTTTTCCATTCCTCTTTCTCTCCATCTCATAACGCACGCAGTATAACATATTTATAGCCACAAGTTTTGCACATTTGTCTCATTAATAAAACAAAATAGCAGAACATCTGCCTGCCACTCAACCTGTGACTGACCTGGAGGTACATGCAATGAAAACAAACATGTATTGATGCCCATATCATCATTATCTACAAATGACAAGTGAGTTCTTCTTGGAGAAAATGTTTTAGAGTACAAAATAAAATATTAGATATAAAATGTAGCCTCTATTTTACATTATATTTAAAAAACATTATCAACCTATTTTTTTCCAATTTTATGTTGGTCATCTCAGAGTTCAAAGTCATTATGTTTTTTCTGAGGCTTAAAGTAAAAATGTGGCATCACCGTCCAGATTTTTTTTTTTTAATGAAAAAAATAAGTCTCAAAAGCAAAAATTCTTAGAATATTTTTATTATTTTTTTCTCCCCCATTTGGAATGCCCAATTCCCAATGCGCTCTAAGTCCTCGTGGTGGCGTAGTGATTCGCCTCAATCCGGGTGGTGGACGACGAATCTCAGTTGCCTCCGCGTCTGAGACCGTCAATCCGTGCATCTTATCACGTGGCATTTTGAGCGTTACCGCGGAGACATAGCGCGTGTGGAGGCTTCACGCTATTCTCCGCGGCATCCACGCACAACTAACCACATTATAGCAACCACGAGGAGGTTACCCCGTGTGACTCTACCCTCCCTAGAAACCGGGCCAATTTGGTTGCTTAGGAGACCAGGCTGGAGCCACTCAGCACGCCCTGGATTCGAACTCGTGACTCCAGGTGTGGTAGTCAGCGTCAATACTCGCTGAGCTACCTAGGCCCCCCATGAAATTCTTAGAATATTTTATATTATATAAATTATATGATTAATATTTCTTTAAAAAAATAAGCAGTGAAACAATTTTGTTTTTAAATATGCTATAAAAAAATAAAAATAATTAAGTCTACCAAATCAATGTCAGGTTGTGCAACCAACATGTAGGTAGTAGGGGTGTAACGATTCACTCATCTCATGATTTGGTTCACGATACAAAACTCACAGTTTGTTTCGGTTAACAATTCTAAGCTTGCATCAAGAAAAGATAAGTTTGAAAGTTTTTTATTATTATGTGCAAAACATTTCCTTTCAAATTACCCTAAAAGTACTGTTCTAAAAAGTACTAAATGACTAAACATCAGCCCAGAATAGGGCACTTGTGACACCAAATGGAAATATTAGCCAATACTTCTACTTACTGAAAATACAGAATTACGTAACATTCAAACTGTATGCTGCTCACATACATACATTGAAAATATTTTAAAATAACATTTTATTTTTCTAAAATAATAATGTCTCTGATCTAAATATTCTTTTCAAAAATACATCCTTAATGGAAGTGCATGCTTACTCAGTTAAATAATAATAATTTACTGTTGAACCAGCACTTTAAAGCTCCAAAAAGCACAGACAGTCGTAGTAAAAGTAATCTTCCGGTTGTATTGCGTCAGTACTCCCGTGAACATGCCAATGTGATAATGCCACGCAAGTGGCAGCGTGAACCCGGATCCCCTAAAAGCGCATAGGGAAGACAACACGCAGTCCCCACGAGGACATGGGGTCGCACGAGGTTAAACCTCTGTTTCTCAAGCGCAGTCAGAGCCGATCACTCTCGCATTCGTTTTTCTGTTTCAGTTTTCGCAGCTTCAGCCAAACTCATTGTAAAACACCAGTGTCTGCTAGTGTGCAATCGTATTTTAGAGCTCCTTGTGTGCAATGAAGCGATATCAATTTGTATGCCTACTTTACGTAGGCTTAGGACGTCACGTGTATTGGATAGAATAGCGAAAATAATAATTTTTAATAAGTCCAATCCCCACGTCACATTTTTGAAATGCAATGCATCCTGCCACGATAAACTGTTACACCCCCAGTAGGTAGCTATTTTGTTGTCATGTGATTTAAAACAAAAACAAAGAGGGTGCCTTTCGAACCTCATAACCTCATTTGAAAAATATGTTTGAAATCTTTTAGAAAACTCCATTTGTGCTAAAAACAGGAAACTCTCTCAAACTCCCCTGTCAATCACAATGGAATTTTCAACAATGAAAAAAAGTAAATCTTGAACTAATCAAGTGAACCAAAGTGACCACAGAATGCTGAAACTGAACTAAAAACTGACTCTGGGACAATACGTAGAATATATCTGGGATCACCTCATTCACTAGAAGTGATTCAGAAAAAACGAAAAACACAATTTTAAAAAACGGCCCCCAAGAGCAAGTGCAAGCTCAGGTGACGGGGCCATAACTCACAGTTATCAAGACAGATACATCGCTATATGAGGGGGGGTAAAATTCTGAACAGTGTCCCAGTCTAAAGTTTATGTAAGGACTCGTACCACACCCCTGTCATTCAACATGCTTTAAGAACTCAGCTCTGGGACTAGAACCATCCGATACGAACAAAACACTTCCACTGCGCTAGAATCCTGTTGGGTCGCAGCCAAATAGCAGCATGATAAAAGTGACATCGCAGACCGTATCCTCAGCTCACCACACTGCACTCACACAAGAATAACAAATCCCCAGCAAGCCATTTATCTACCGGAGGCTTTGTTGAGGATCAAGGCAACTCAGACCGCAACAACACCTGATGCCAAACTGATTCTGTTGGATACTGAACACGAAGGGTTTTTCCTTCAATCACTGGATAATCTACTATTCAAATGAGAATCTCCAGGTAATATATCACCCCAAATATATATATATATTTTATGTAATTAATATTTTGCTTAAAGAACACAAAGCCTATATTTACTATATATTTATTTATTTTTATGGCATTATTTTCAGGACAATTAAACACATTTCCTCTCCAAATTCTCATTATCGTAGAGCAGAAAAACAAAACAAAAAAAAACTCATTGTCATTACTGTAACACTGAATTTTAATTTACTTAAAGCTGAAGTATTTAATTTCTGCGCCACCTAACGGAATTGCAAAAATAAACGTTGTTTTCAAAACAGCTTTCTGAATACGCCTCCCTTGGTCAAAGAGACAGTCCCGCCCCCAACTCACGCCACTGGTTGAGTAACGTTGTTGGGGCGGGTCTAAGCGGGGTTGCTCAAAACAAAAAGGGCTGAGCTTCCCAAAAGCATCGTAAGCCAAGTAGATCGTAGAAACCATTGGCGCCAATGGTCTCTACGATCAACTTAAGCTTGCGATGCTTTTCATTGCGCCACCGAAAGACAGTGCTTGAAGTTTAAAATAAAATTTTACCTATGAATGGTTTACTTATAGTTGTCTCTGCATATTACACTGGGATAAGTATTTTAACACAGGAAAATGTGACATACTTCAGGTTTAAATTCAATACAACAAATATTACCATTCCATATGGTTACACAAATGTACTTTAAAATTCAAATAGCCACACATTAACTGAACGGGAAAAGACCGAAATCTCCTAAACGGTTGGTTAAGATTACGATCAAAGAACATATTTCAAATCAGCAGTCAAATCTGAAAACACTGGTATCATAAATGGTGCTTCCTTACCTCATGTTATGCTAAAAAAAATGCAGGACTTCTTTTCTACATCTACAAAGATTTAAACTTGGTATTGGAGGAGGGAGTGTGGGATAGGATTCTAAAAAACGTCAAGTCTGCATCTAGAGATGCAGGGGTGCGCCTTATGCAACTCAAGATTTTACATCGATTCTGTTGGACCCCTCTAGATTGTATAGGCTTGGTCTTAAAGACACACCCACCTGCTGGCAATGCCAATCAGAAGATGGGGACACAACCCATGTTTTTTGGTGGTGTGTTAAGATCCAAGAATTTTGGTTCAAGGTTCAGAGTTTCATGTGTGACGTATTGCGAACTCAAATTTAATTTTGCCCCAGACTCTGTATTTTAGGCAATGGGGCGGTCATTAATATAGGGAATAAACACATAAAATTTGGGTTCTGACCAGTGTCATGATCACCAGACAAATTGTTTTAAGGGGATGGAAGTCGGCTGGTGCGCCCCAATTTCAGGAGTGGTGCTCGGAGATGGGGAGGATGGCGGCTTTTGAGGAAGTGTAATTTAGAAGACTAGGGAATTTGGACTCGATTGTGGGGAAATGGGGCGAATATTTGGCATTTTTGGAGGGCTCTCGAGGAGGAGCAGTGGAGAGAGAAGTTTAGTTGTTAATGTGTGTGATTATTATATATATATTTTTTGTGTGTGTGTATACACTCATGTGTGACCACAGGAATGTTTGTTGGAGGCCAGGGTGGGGTCAGGGATTGGGAGGGGTAATAGTGGGGTTTAATATTGATTCTGTGTATAAATGTTTTGCTTTTCTTTGTTTAATGTATGAATCAATAAAAAAATGTTAATCACAATATATATATATATATGAATATAAAAGTTAATTTCACCATATTATGGGATATCCTAAAATAGTCTGTGTTATGAAATATTTTATTTTTCCACTGTAATTCATGTTTGTTTTTATTTCATAATTTGTTCATTTAATGTGGGACTTTTATTTTGAAAATTGTTGTCCAGAAGCACTTGCCGTAGACATTCGCGTTGGTTTAACGTTCCTGTTCTCAGTTGACGCAGTGGCTGCATTGACAGGAATGATTTCACGGGACAGTTCAATCATTGAAACCCATCCTTTGATATATCCAAAGTAGCCATTAAACAAGTCAAGTTTGAGTTTCAAGCCGGCATTTGGTCTCATTATTATCTGCACAAATGTTGTTTTGATACTCTTTATTGCTGTGTGTGACAGAGTGAGATTCAATTGGAGCAGGGCACAGCGTGTGCTCTCTCTACTATTGCACAAAAAGAAACATGAATGAACATCAGAGAGTATATTAAAAGATACCATACACACACCAAGTAACAATCGCGCACCAGGTCTGTTCTCTGCTATCTGCGTCACCATAAACGTTACTTTTCAACGTATAAGAAAACATGCCGTTATTGCAAGCCCTTGTGATATGCATATCGCGATGTGTACATTTGCAATATTTCGATAAATTCGATATATCATGCAGCCATAATTGCGATTTGTTTTCCCCCCCTTTTCACCCAATTTGGAATGCCCAGTTCCCAATGTGCTTTTTAAGTCCTCTTGGTGGCGTAGTGACTCGCCTCAATCCGGGTGGCGGAGGACGAATCCCAGCTGCCTCTGTGTCTGAGACCGTCAATCTGCGCATCTTATCACGTGGCTTGAGCGCGTTGCCACGGAGACAGCGCATGTGGAGGCTTCACGCCATCCACGCTCAACTCACCACGTGCTCCACCGAGAACGAACCACATTATAATGACCACGAGGAGGTTACCCCATGTGACTCTACCCTCCCTAGCAACCAGGCCAATTTGGTTGCTTAGGAGACCTGGCTGGAGTCACTCAGCACGCCCTGGGATTTGAACTAGTGAACTGTAGCCAGCGTCTTTTTATCACTGAGCTCCCCAGGCCCCCAATAATTGCGATTTATTGAAAACATTTTAATTAAAAAAATCTTGATTTTTACCCAGCCCTAAAACATACAACAAAATTCTGAAATTAAAATGAATGTATTTTTCACAAGTATTTACTCAAAAAAAAAAAAAAAAAAAAAAAAACACAACAGAAATGGTTCATCCACTGACACGGCTGTAGGTACATTTTGGTAGCTAGATTGGCTAATAAATGTGCCTGATTAGCCAATGTCAATAATCTCAAAATTGCTAAATATTGACCTTGATATATTGGACTAATTATACACCCAGAACTATGCCATTTTTAAAGCACGAGTCAAAATTCACGTACGCTAATCCAACAACAGAGAGCGCCTGCGTCACAAAAATTATCATGTGTAAATCTCGAATAAAGACAAGTTACGAAGCTCAGATTTCAAGTACCTTTTTAGCACTTATCTGTACTAAGCCATAAGCAATCCAGGGCAACCATGTAACCCAACCCCCTGTCTCAAACAAAGCTGAGATTTGCTCAACGAAACGTAGAACTTGCATAAAAATAGTCCCACAAATAACTTCAGTACTACAACAGCTCTAAGAGCAACAGCACTCTACTGTACACTATGTAAAATTAATAACGAAACCCACAAACCCCAAAAATCTGCAGCCAATTTAGGTACTTTCCGAACACATTCATTTCTAAAACTCAATTCTCACTTCTAGAATGGTGAAAGGTACTCTACAGCAATAGGAGACCACAACACGCTCTTTTTTTTTTTTTTTACAGCTTTCTGTTGAAATGCGTCCACTTACCCAAACTGTACTTTCGGTTTGTGATCTGGTTATGCTCTATGGTGAACAGGTGTTTCACGTCACAGCTGTTTTATTGTGTTTTTGAGCACGAATGCAGGGTGCGAAATAAGGGGGGGGGGTTTGGCCCCCCCCCTAATAAAGGCTTGAATCTCCCCAAAGGACGTCAAAACAAGATGTTGGGGGGGGGTCGTAGAATGTACTCGTAATATGAAGCTTTATTTTTTAAATATGTACATTTCTATAGCTCTGCTTGATTTTAAGCTGTAATCTAGGCCACCCCTAAAATGGACTATACCATTGACATTGCCCGAGCTGTTCAAGTGATTGCACGGGGGGAAAAAAACCTTGTTCAATGACGTGTATTCATTCCGTGCATGACAGAGCGCAGACAATGTAGGTGTCTAAAATGCTGGTGTACAGTTCAGCTGAATGATAAAGTTTCCCTTTTTAACCTAATGTTGATTTTTCGAATGTATGAAGTAAGCTGTCTGCTGAAATTACGGAAAATAACCACAAATCTAACAACAAAGCTGAAATAAAAGTTTGCGCTTTACCTGTCAATCAGACAGGCTTGAAAGTTGCGTTCGTTACTATAGCAACAATATTAGGCTGTGGGCGTGTTTTCTCAATCATCATTGGCCGGTAGAAAGAAAAAGAAACAAAACTGTACCGCTTTATTTGAAATGAAAATAAGATAAATGTTCTCACATCAGACAGAATAACATTATTAAAAATAATGAACAGGGGGCATGGGTAGCTCAGTGAGTAAAGACGCTGACTACCACACCTGGAGTTGCGAGGTCGAATCCAGGGCATGCTGAGTGACTCCAGCCAGGTCTCCTAAGCAACCAAATTGGCCCGGTTGCTAGGGAGGGTAGAGTCACATGGGATAACCTCCTCGTGGTCGCTATAATGTGGTTCTCGCTCTCGGTGGGGCACGTGGTGAGTTGTGCGTGGATGCCGCGGAGAATAGCGGGAAGATTCCACATGCGCTACGTCTCTGCGGTAACGCGCTCAACAAGCCATGTGATAAGATGCGCGGATTTACGGTCTCAGATGCGGAGGCAACTGAGATTCATCCTCCGCCACCCGGATTGAGGCGAGTCACTACGCCACCACGAAGACTTTGAGCGCATTGGGAATTGGGCATTCCAAATTGGGAGAAAAAAAATGTATCGGTAACTCGTTACAATAAAGTTGAGTCTTGTGTATACATTAATATTACACAATTAATTAACATGAAAAATGAACAATATTTGTACACCATTTTTAATCATGGTACATGTCAATTTCTAGTACATACACTAATAAAGTTTAATATCAAAAATTAGTAATGAAACATCATTAAGAACTAACAGTGAACAATATTGTATGTATAAATTAATATAAAACAACCGCATCTGCCAGTTAGCCTCAAGGAACGCAACTATCCATTTTATACAACTATTTAGAGTCTTGGAACACCAGCAGAACATCTTTGGCAGTGAAGAGTGAAATTTAGGCAGAAGCTGTTATTTTGGACCCTGCCAAATGTCAAGAGACCGTAATATGCACAGACTGAACTTGGTGATGTTGTATAGCTGTAATGACTCAATGGCTTTGAACCAGCGAAAAAGCACCTCAGACCACTCAACCAATGCCAAGAGAGCTGGCAGATCCTCAATTATTAATGCAAAGAAAATGTTCATGCATTTTTTTGTGCATGTGGTTGGCTCTCTAATCACTCATGGAGCAAATGTCAACAGCATCTGATCTCATGTATGGAATATGCAGTTTTTCCATGCAGATTCCAAGAGGACTTGTGCGGTTTCAGGGCAGGAATGAGGAAATAGACTCCAAGGATCATTGTGCCCTTCAGCAAACTCAACATGACACAATAATGACAATGGTACTTTGATATATAAAATGGTACGGACTGATTTCCCTATTCATACTACTATGTACTTGTAAGGGGTTTGTATATCTAGCTAAATTTACTTGCGTTAGTGGAAATAATACAAATATTCCCAGACAGCACATGCACATCACCTAGACGTCTATATGATGTGTGTGTATACATCTGGAATAGATATTTTAATGTTGTTTGCTCATCTGCAATACATCTATAAGACTTTTCCTCTTGGATGTCAATAAGACTTTCATCAGACGTCTTTGAGACGTTTATGATTTAGAAAGATTGTAAATCAGATCTTTAGCAGATGCTAATTAGATTGTGATGCTTTCCAGATGAAAAGATCTAAAACAGACATCTCGGAGACATACTTTTGCAGTCAGAAGTTTACATGCACCTTAGCAAAATACATTTAAACTCAGTTTTTCACAATTCCTGACATTTAATCATAGAAAACATTCCCTGTCTCAGGTCAGTTAGGATCACTACTTTATTTTAAGAATGTGAAATGTCAGAATAATAGTAGAGAGAATGATTTATTTCAGCTTTTATTTCTTTCATCACATTCCCAGTGGGTCAGAAGTTTACATACACTTTGTTAGTATTTGGTAGCATTGCCTTTAAATTGTTTAACTTGGGTCAAATATTTTGTGTAGCCTTCCACAAGCTTCTCAAAATAAGTTGCTGGAATTTTGACCCATTCCTCCAGACAGAACTGGTTTAACTGAGTCGCAAACACTTTTTCATTTCTGCCCACAAATTTTCTATCAGATTGAGGTCAGGGCTTTGTGATGGCCACTCCAATATCTTGACTTTGTTGTCCTTAAGACATTTTGCCACATCTTCAGAGGTATGCTTGGGATCATTGTCCATTTGGAAGACCCATTTGCGACCGAGTTTTAACTTCCTGGCTGATGTCTTGAGATGTTGCTTCAATATATCCACATAATTTTCCTTCCTCATGATGCCATCTATTTTGTGAAGTGCACCAGTCCCTCCTGCTGCAAAGCACCCTCACAACATGATGCTGCCACCCCCATGCTTCACGGTTGGGATGGTGTTCTTCGGCTTGCAAGCCTCACCCTTTTTCCTCCAAACATAACGAAGGTCATTATAGCCAAACAGTTCAATTTTTGTTTCATCAGACAAGAGGACATTTCTCCAGAAAGTAAGATCTTTGTCCCCATGTGCACTTGCAAACTGTAGTCTGGCTTTTTTATGGCAGTTCTGGAGCAGTGGCTTCTTCCTTGCTGAGCAGCCTTTCAGGTTATGTTGATACAGGACTCGTTTTACTGTGGATATAGATACTCATCTACCTGTTTCCTCCAGCATCTTCACAAGGTCCTTTACTGTTCTGGGATTGATTTGCACTTTTCGCACCAAACTACGTTCATCTCTAGGAGACAGAATGTGTCTCCTTCCCGAGTGGTATGATGGCTGTGTGGTCCCATGGTGTTTATACTTGTGTACTATTGTTTGTACAGATGAACGTGGTACCTTCAGGCATTTGGAAATTGCTCCCAAAGATGAACCAGACTTGTGGAGGTCCACATTTTTCCCACGATGTCAATCAAAGAGGTACTGAGTTTGAAGGTAGGCCTTAAAATACATCCACAGGTACACCTTCAATTCAGTACACCTCCTATCAGACGCTAATTGGCTAACTGTCTAAAGGCTTGACATCATTTTCTGTAATTTTCCAAGCTGCTTAAAGGCACAGTTAACTTAGTGTATGTAAACTTCTGACCCACTGGAATTGTGATATAGTCAATTAAAAGTGAAACAATCTGTCTATAAACAATTGTTGGAAAAATTACTTGTGTCATGCACAAAGTAGATACTATAGTTTGCTAATATGAAATATGTGGAGTGGTTAAAATATTAGTTTTAATGGCTTCAACCTAAGTGTATGTAAACTTCTGACTTCAACTGTATGTGTTCTATCTAGGATGGTCTTTCCAACCTGGTGCCACGTCCAATTACTATGATTATAATTTGAATGACATATTTATGTACCAATGGCACTTTAACAATACTCCACTGTACTTTAAGAATACTATGGTATTACCATAGTACTTTATGTAATGATAGAGCGAGTATGAATAAATGTATTTGTGTTTGCTATTCGTATGTGTTAATATATTTGTGTACATATATATTTGTATTAGAACTTACAGTATGTGTATGTGTGTGTATACTCTCTCTTCAACACACACACACGTTGTTTAGCCGTTTTAGCTTTTGTGAGCACGAGTTCATTACATACTCTCAACTAACCGAATAAACCTTCACACAATTCAATCACAACCGTCCCATCACAACCCTAACATCAACACAAACACGAATATCACCCTCATATGTGCCAAATATTACTATTAAACCACAGAATCACTCCAAATTCTTTAGCATGCTAAGCTAACGGCGGATATGACAAAGAGCACTAGCATTAGCACTAGAGTTAGCATTCACCTTTATCTCTTTAAATAAGAAATAAACTAAAAATCCAGCTGTGTATAAACCGTTTTAACAGTTTAAACATACACAAAAACATCCGAGTTAAAATGTCAAACATGCACATTAGCTTCAAAACCCAAATCTACACATGCAAGTAGCTTCAGAACACATGTAAATATGTGGAAATCAAATATAATACTCTGTGTTTGTAAATGAATACATATTTAATTAAATAAATAAGTCTGACTGATAAAAAGGACATTTCAAGCGTGCAAAAGTGAAATAAACCCATAAGGTCACTGCTCCTGCTTCTAAAGACACAAATAAGTGGCAAGTACACAACATGTTCAGCACAACATGCATAAAATAATAAAGATGCGCACTTACCCCCCAAAGGGTCCAGTCCTGACTAGATGCATTCCATAGATCCAAAAGACACACCAAAAAATATACTCCTTTGAAAAAATCCCCTCCAAGAAAATTTTGCAGTGGTTACACACACATATTCACACTCATACACTCATGCACACACACTTTCATGCATGCACACACACACACACATACATACATACACACTGAAGATCCAAAGACAGGCTTGATTCACTGGACTGCTCTCCACACTGGTCCAAAAACAATTAAAGGAAAAACAAGCTGGAAAAGCCGCATTTTACACATTTCACCTTCCGTTTCGATCCCAGAGGGTGAAATACAGCAAGTGTCCTTAATTCTCGATCCAACAGATTCCAAATGATCACAGTATGTCAGAAATAATACACACAGTCAGGTATATGAAGCAGCGGTCCCTTCCACTGGAGCTCTAATGGCTTTCTGAAGCGAAGCAATCCAACATGAGCTCTTGCAAAACCCGGACACGCGGATCCGCGTGGAGCGAACCGACAGCGAAGTTCGCACAGCGAAGTTCGCACAACGATACCGCGTGCAACAGCGATCGCTACTGAATTGTATTTCTGCAAGCTCTAACAATAATAAAGAAAATAGAAATGAATCAAGGAGGTAAACTAAGCTGAAGGCATATGCTTAAATGTTTGAAATTAGTTTCGTAGACAAAAATATAATTGTGCCACCATATTAATTTATTTCATTATAAAACGAAAATTTAATAAAAAATATATATATATATATATATTTTTTTCAAATTGATGACTTGGAACAAATAATAAAGAAAAGCAGCCAATAAGTGCCCAACATAGATGGGAACTCCTTCAATACTGTTTAAAAAGCATCCCAGTGTGATATCTCAAGAAGTTGGTTGAGAAAATGTCAAGAGTACATGTCTGCAAATTCTAGACAAAGGGTGACTACTTTGAAGATGCTCAAATATAACACAATTTTGATTTATTTTGGATTTTGTTTAGTCACAACATAATTCCCATAGTTCCATTTATGTTATTCCATAGTTTTAATGACTTTACTATTATTCTAAAATGTGAAAAAAAAAAGTATAATACAGAATGAGTAAGTGTTTCAAAACTTTTGACCGGTAGTGTATATATATAAATATATATATTATTTTACACTTTCAATTAGTTATTTTTTTTAACCAGCATCAGTCCTGATCATAACTACCAAATATTCATTCATTTTCAGGATTTTAACCCTTTAAATGCCAGTTTGTTTACATAATGCCACTGTTGTTTTTACACACACACACACACACACACACACACATACACATTTCTCAATACACACATACAAAACACACTCTGACATCCATACCAACACACACACACACACACACTTTTATCTGCATCATTTATTCAGTTGTCCTGCAGTGCTCTATAATACAGCAAACAGAGAATAGGGGAAAAGCTTGTATTTGCTCCATAGGCTAAACATGAGAAAAATGGCGCCATCTGGTGGAAAATATTACAAATGTAAATTCTGAAGACAGGGCTCTGGAATGAAAGCATAATATCATAGAATTCATGATTTTATGCTTTAATGGCACTGGGACCAAATATTGCAGTTTTAATGGGTTTCAATGGGGACATTTTTGTCTTGAAGGTCCTGAGTGTGACTATTGTGTGTACACAGTGTATTATAGATGTATTATTGGAACTGAGGTTGAAATATCAAAATTCCCCCCAAAAATACACACCTTTGGCAAATGTTGCGTTAGTGCACGTTGGCATTAACAGCCAAAATGATCGAAAAAACAAAAATGAAAAAGACAAAAATGTCCCTAAAGTTGCACAAGGGTTAAATATAATATGTACAGGGTTGGGAGGGTTACTTTTTAAATGTAATCCATTACAAATACTGATTAACTAGTCAAATATAATCAGTATCTTAATCCAGTTACCTCGATAAGATATAATGTAATCAGGTTACTTTATCGTCATCATTATTATTATTATTATTATTATTATTAATAATGCCTCCAGTGTCTGTCCTCTGCTTGCTCATCCACAGTCAAACATCACCATCTAACGGTTGATTCCATGTTTATGTTTAAGGAGAATATTAATGACAAAAAATAAATAAATAATAAAAATAAATAAATACAGTTTTGTTTTAAAGAATCAATCGAAATAGATTTAAACCTTTTTAGTGTCTTGATTTACTTATTCCTACTTTCTGTGAGTTTTAAAATGTTACATTTGCCAGTATTTCTCCCTCACCCATACATTTGAACTTCTTAACGATACATTTATAATAAGTATCAAAATCAGATCAATTATCCATTGTACTTTTCCCCTAAGAACTTAATAACATGTTGAGTTCATCTGGTATTCGTGTGTACAATCTGGATTATTTTAACAAAGAAAAAAAAGAAATGCTGTCCCAATTACTGTTGTCATTACAACAGGAACGCATTTCAGAGAACAATTTTAGAGTTCCAATTGAAGTTAAGATGGAAATGAGAAGTCACACTAAAGTAGGCGTCCCGTGTACCGGAATACATCCGTTCACCGGGGGAGTAGTAGCTTCTCCGCTTCCATTCCTGCTCCTGCGAAAGCAATCAAAATACGGTCTGACGGTGAAATTAGAGAACACATATGACTAATTTTAGCTATCCTAGCTAATGTGATTTTCACGTGGGTCTTACCTTTAAATGCTTCTTTAAATCAGTGCATCTTCACAACTGGAACTGTAATGTTGTTTCCCTTTTCTCCATTGAAGAATGAAGAACAGAATGTCGGAATTTCCACAAAAATAATCATATTCCTCCAGAGGCCATTGCGATGAAACAGACCTTAATGGTTTGACCTCATTTCCCTTGAGAGCACAGTGTTGATGTGAGACAGATGTTATTTACACATGCGACAGTAAGTGGCGGCAGATTCACGTGAGTCATGAGAGACAACCAAACGTGCATCTGATCATACATGTATCTGTATTCTGTACTAAAGCAAGCAGCGGTCATTTTATGTCAGGAGGATCTTTTTTTTGTTATCGATTAAAAATTGTAATCCTGCTAGTAATCCCAATTTTTACCAAATGTAACTGTAATCTGAATACATTGTCTTTTTATGTAACTGTAACGGATTATAGTTACACAATTTATGTATCCTTATTACGTAACGCCGTTACAAGTATTCCATTACTCCCCAAGCCTGAATAGGTATACTTGAAGGATCAAATTGAATTGAGTAATATTTAACTAAATAAATGAAGGGCCTGGGTAGCTCAGCGAGAATTGACGTGAGTCAATCCAGGGTGTGCTGAGTGACTCCAGCCAGGTCTCCTAAGCAACCAAATTGGCCCGGTTGCTAGGGAGGGTAGAGTCACATGGGGTAACCTCCTCGTGGTCACTATAATGTGGTTCTCGCTCTCGGTGGGGCGCGTGGTGAGTTGTGCGTGGATGCCGCGGAGAATAGTGTGAGCCTCCACACGCACTACGTCTCTGCGGTAACGCCCTCAACAAGCCACGTGGTAAGATGCGCGGATTGACGGTCTCAGACGCGGAGGCAACTGAGATTCGTCCTCCGCCACCCGCCATTTGACCAAGTTTGAGAACTGGAAGAATCTCACGTCAGGTCATTGCATTAGGAAAACTTTGTGCTGCTTTAAAATGATGCCTGTTGTTGGACTTATAAGACAGATTTTTGCTTTCTTGGCAAGAGGATTACAATTACATTTTCAATCAGGAATAAAAAGCATAAAACCAAAAGAAAAAAAAAACTGGGTTTACATAATTTACTCTTAATGGAAGATTTTTCTTGATTGGAATAGCAGCTGCCCTTTTGTCTATGAAAGCAAGACGTCATATCAAACGATAAGCAACATTGTACAAGCGATATAAGTAGACGTGAAGTTTCTCGTCGAGCATGGAATGATAATCTCCTCTGTTTACTCGGGGCCCCGAGGTGGTTGGAAAATTGAGGCATTCCAAGCCAGTTGCACGGGAAACCAGGATCTGATAATGTTGCACTGGAGGGAGACGCGTGTGCTGTCAGCTCAGGGACAGAGAAGCCGGAAGAAGTGAATTAATGGGACAATTTTCACACTGTGAGGCCGGCAATCTTTCCCTGACTACTTCATCCAAACCCTCATCCACACAACAACCAATTTTACACTCACGGACATTTTCTCTCCAAACAAGAGAGTAGAATAGAAATATTACTTGAGAAAAGAGTGAATAAATAAGGAATCCATTCAAATGGTGTCATGTCCACTCTGGGCTTCAAGGAAAAGTTCACCCAAATGGAACATATTGTCATTATTTACTCGCCCTCATGCCGTTCCAAACCCGTATGCCGTTATATTTACCCGTGGAACACAAAAGGAGAAATTTTTAGAATCTTTTCCATGCAACAACTGTTTAAAGTGAACACGTCTGCCAAAAAAACAAACCATACCCTAAAAATAGTCCTTACAATGGAACATTTTCAGCAGTCGTGGTCACTTTAAGGGTGTTTCTTACAAAACCTTTCATGAACATTTTCTGGTCCTATTGTACTCGAAAATCAAAAGAAACAAATAATAAATTATATCATGCACATAGGAAATGATGGCTATTTTTAGGGCTATTAAGATTTTTTACATTGTGACATTATTTTCAGTTATGCATATTTTACCCCCCAGTTCTGACTGCCACAGTGCAGTCTTTATTATATTCTCATTTCCACAACAGTAAAACAAATTGTATATTATTTTAATTGCCTTTGATTTCCGTTGATTTTAATTAAGAAAATCATTGTACAACAGCATCTTTTTTTATTTTAATACAGTAAAAATATGACTGTGTCACGGTAATGAGGATTGTAAACAATAATAACACTAAAAGTTAAATGTACGGATACGTTACGGTAATGAGATTTGGGGGGTAAAACGTGCCTGAAAAAGTGTCCTGAAAATAATGTCACAGTGCAAAAAATCTTTATGGTCCTGCATGTAAGCTCCATATCTATCTATCTATCTATCTATCTATCTATATAATATATTTATAAATAATATTATATATATGTACATTAATATATTTATAAATAATAATATTATATATATGTACATTAATATATTTATAAATAATAATTATTTAAACTTTATATATATATATATATATATATATATATATATATATATATATACACATATATTTATACATAATAATATTATATATACATACATTAATATATTTATAAATAATAATATTATATATATGTACATTAATATATTTATAAATAATAATATTATATATATGTACATTAATATATTTATAAATAATAATTATTTAAACTTAATATATATATATATATTATTATTTATAAATATATTAATGTATGTATATATATATAATATTATTATTTATAAATATATTAATGTATATATATATATATATATATATATATATATATATATATATATATATAAGTTTAAATAATTATTATTTATAAATATATTAATGTATGTATATATAATATTATTATGTATAAATATATTAATGTACATATATATAATATTATTATTTATAAATATATTAATGTACATATATATAATATTATTATTTATAAATATATTAATGTACATATATATAATATTATTATTTATAAATATATTAATGTACATATATATAATATTATTTATAAATATATTAATGTATGTATATATATATATATATATTAAGTTTAAATAATTATTATTTATAAATATATTAATGTATGTATATATAATATTATTATGTATAAATATATGTGTATATATATATATATATATATATATATATATATATATATATATATATATATAAAGTTTAAATAATTATTATTTATAAATATATTAATGTACATATATATATATAAATATTATTATATGTATATATATAATTTTTTATTTTATTTTTTATTTAAAAATCATATTGATTTGGGATTAAATATGACTACATTTTCTTTAAAGGTTTTGTGAAAATCACGTATGAAATTCTGTCGTATGGAAAAGAGCTGCGTTAAGGTTTTTCAGAATTTCTCCTTCTGTGTTCAACAGAAGGAAGAAAGTCATGAGGGTTTGAAACAACATGAGGTTGAGTAAATCATTTTCATTTTTGGGTGAACTATTCCTTTACCAAGGATTCCTGAATTTCAGCCAAATATCATGGAATGCAATTTGACATGCATGCAGGATTTGTTGCAGTAAAACACAGGCTGTTCTGAGAAGCATGAAACCGTGTGGTGTCAAACAGACATGGTGAAGAACAGGCAGCATTATCAGTAACAGTCGTTCCCCGCTGCTGGCTGTTATAATTCACTCATTAGCTCTGACAGATCTACAAGTGTGATTCATGATGGCGATGATGCCTCCGATACAAGTCTGTGGCATGTCAAGCCCTGCAAAGCTCAGCCAAATCAAATAAATCATGTTTATTAAAGCAACCTCCTGCATGAAGTGTTTTCTCTTCATCTTTCTGGCTCTCGTTTCCAATTCAGAAGTTGCATTTATAAGTAATTTGACTTGGTGGTTTGCTCGTAGAACACACAGTATATACATACACAAAATACAATATAGTACAAAACAGTATAGAGTAAAATGTACAGAATGCATAAAACACCCATGTGGGGTTGTATACTTGTGTTAATAATCACACAGAGCATCTGAGGTAGTAAGATCCGTTTGACAACACAGTTTAGTTCGTTTGGTTATATGAAAACTATTTTCCGAACTAGGGTGTGCATTAGTGAACCGCATCTAAGTATGCTTGAAAATGTTGTTTGGGTTCATGTGAACTTGTTCACATGAAAAAAAAATATTTTAGACTCTTTTTAAGATTTACACATTTCAATTTCATTAAAAAAATCCATTAAATTTAATTGTGTTCTTTTTTATCCAAATTAATCAAATTAAAATATGTAGTTTTTTTTATTATTTTATTTTGTCAAAGATTACTCAATTCAATTTAATGTATTTTTTTAATATATATATATAAAATTGAAATGCGTAAATCTTAAAATAATTTATTTGAGTGTTGAAATGAACACAATTGATATGATTTGAAAACCAGATTAATTATTTTAATTTTATTTTAATTTTTATGATACTCCATGAAATCAATGTTAGAGTTTTGTGGCTTTTAGTCCATGTGAGATCTTTGAGGAAATCTACACTCAAAAAAGTTAATTTAAGATTTACGTATTTTAATTTTCTTTTTAAATTCCATCAAATTGAATTGACTAATCTAACAATTATTTAAACTATATATATATATATATATATATATATATATATATATATATATATATATATATATATATATATATATATAAAATTATTTAAACTCAATATATATATATATATATATATATATATATATATATATGTATATTGAGTTTAAATAATTATATATATATATATATATATATATGCATGCAGTTCAATTTATTGGGATTTTGTAATGAAACTGAAATGCGTAAATCTTAAAAACAGGAAAAAAAATAAATAAATAAATAAATAATTTATTTATATTCTGGTGTATTCCTAAAAATATTCTATTTCATATTTGCATATAAAAGTTACATTCTTTCTCTTTAAAAAAACAAAAAAAAAAAAAAAAGACCAAAATATTGATAATTCATCAAATGTTGTCTAGAATGAAAATTTCCATTCCCCCCATTCACTGATTTATTTATTTTTTTATCAATATAATTCAGTTGTGGACATCTGTTCCCCACACTGAAAATGAGTTTCCTTTTTATAAAATTAAACTTTAGGCTCCACTCAAATACTTTGTGTAGCAGAAACCTAAATGAATAGAGTTTACCTCGCTTAAATTTGATCTTTCCAAATAACTCTTTTCAACCTTGCAGCTTGCTAGTAACAAGCAACAATACACATTAGCATATTACATATATATTTTTCAAACGTGGGTGAGCATTGTGGCACTCTATACCACCTGCAACAGAACAGCAAATAATGTTTCACAGCTGTGACGTAAACGAAAGCCTACTGGCTATTAAAAAGAAAAACAGTCACAAACTCCTTTGATATGTCCCGTCCCAACTTCCTGTTCCAATAGAAAATATGTCAACAAAGGAGAGAGAACTGCGCTCATCAATACATTTGATGGTGGTTTTGCTCTATTGTTACTGCAAGGCAAAATAAGTGTGTACATTCTCATTTCTGTTACCGTGGTTCGCCCGTTGTTTGCTGTGCTAATTAATCAGCAACTGTGTTGTGATACGGGAGGAAGTAGAGAGAGGGGTCGGCACGGGGGAGGCGAGGAAGCTAATGACGTGAGGCAAAAGGCTAAAGCACCAGCTTGTTTCTTCCTGCGTTCTGTACCATCTGTGAAGCATTATCATGGTAAACTGTCGCATCTCGCGCTGCAGATATGCCGTACAGATGTTGCATTGTGCCGCTCCTCTACGGCCTAATTTGACGGGAAACACAACAAAAGGATGCATCCGCAGGTTTTCAGGACGGCAGAAAAGAAGCACGGGGAGAGAATCAAAGGCATGCTTTGACAAACCTTAAATTACCTACAAATTATACAGCGACGCATGAAAGCAGCACTCGATCCGTGTGCCAGGTTACGGCGTGCAGACAGGTGCACAAACACAACCCTTCATGGTGAATGCGCAAATGAGATGATGCATATGCACATATGCTTCAAAGACGGCCTTTGTGGGAATAGAATTGCATTTTCATTACACTGCGAAAATAATGCACACTACTTGTAATGTTTACTCTTGTCTATAGCATTCAGTTTAACTTTATTGGGTTGAAAGAATATTCTGTAAGTATGGACCTATATTGTGCCGTCTTTAAATCACATTTCAGATACAACAATGTACATTCTTTAATGAGCGAATTTACATGCATGTTCTTACAACGACTCTAATAAGCCGACAACGCATCTGTTCATGTAAACGCATTAAACAGCGCTCCTTTATCGCTCATAAACGGCGTAAGAATAAACTGATCGACACGGGTAGATTTTTGCCAATTCAAAATCAAAAATCAGCTTATTCAAACAAACCAGCGGTTATGTGAGATTTGAAATCATCGGGCTTTTGATGTCAAAAGGTAAACAGTCATGTGCACAGTGGATTTGCCGGTGAGAACAGCAGTAAAGGTTTTTAATGGGCAAAAATATGTGTGTCGATCAGTTTATGCTTAAGCTGTTTATGACCTCATGTTTACACGACCTCACACTTTCAGCTTAACCCTTGTGCATCGATTTAAAAAAGTTACTCACAGGTCCATAATAATATTATATTTTAAGATTATTTTCCACTTTCAGGGGCCTGGGTATCTCAGCGAGTATTGACGCTGGCTACCACCCCTGGAGTCATGAGTTCGAATCCAGGGCGTGCTGAGTGACTCCAGCCAGGTCTCCTTAGCAACCAAATTGGCCCGGTTGCTAGGGAAGGTAGAGTCACATGGGGTAACCTCCTCGTGGTCGCTATAATGTGGTTCTCGCTCTCGGTGGGGCGCATGGTGAGTTGTGCGTGGATGCCGCGGAGAATAGCGTGAAGCCTCCACACGCGCTACATCTCCGTGGTAACGCGCTCAACAAGCCACGTGGTAAGATGTGTGGTTTTACGGTCTCAGATGTGGAGGCAACTAAGATTCGTCCTCCGCCACCCGGATTGAGACGAGTCACTATGCCACCACGAGGACTTAGAGCGCATTGGGAATTGGGCATTCCAAATTGGGGAGAAAAAAATTTATTATATATATATATATATATATATATATATAGAGATAGATAGATAGATAGATATATTATTTTCCACTTTCAATTAGTTAATTACTTTAATCAACATCAGTCCTGATCATAACTACCAAATATTCATTCATTTTCAGGATTTTAACCCTTTAAATGCCAGTTTGTTTACATAATGCCACTGTTGTTTTTTCACACACACACACACACACACACACACACACACACACACACACACACACACACACATTTCTCAATACACACATACAAAACACACTCTGACATCCATACCAACACACACACACAATTTTAGCTGCATCATTTATTCAATTGGCCTGCAGTGCTCTATAATACAGCAAACAGAGAATAGGGGAAAAGCATGTATTTGCTCCATAGGCTAAACATGAGAAAAATGGCGCCATCTGGTGGAAAATATTACAAATGTAAATTCTGAAGCCAGGGCTCTGGAATGAAAGAACAATATCATAGAATTCATGATTTTATGCTTTAATGGCACTGGGATCAAATATTGCAGTTTTAATGGGTTTCAATGGGGACATTTTTGTCCTGAAGGTCCTGAGTGTAACTATTTTGTGTACACAGTGTATTATAGATGTTTTATAGGAACTGAGGTTGAAATATCAAAATTCCCCCCAAAAATACACACCTTTGGCCAAATGTATGCCATTGGCATTAACACAGCCAAAATGATCGAAAAAACAAAAATGAAAAACACAAAAATGTCCCGAAGGTCACACAAGGTTAAGCATAATCGGTCTACGAATGTGCATGTAATGCTGTCAGACATAGTCTACTCTTTTTGTGTTGCACGGTAGAATGAAAATTAAACATGTTTGGAATGGCATGAGCGTGAGTAATAACAGAAAAAATGTTAATTTTGGTGAGAACTATCCCTTTAAGAGCAGCAGAACCTCAAGAGACCTTCCATAATATGTTGAATGAAATGAACAACCACTGACCCTGGAACAGCTCATGATCACGGCAGACGTTTATCGCATGCTTGTCTGCTTGAAGGAATCTTAGCATGAAGATGAATGGTTTTCATGAATTCTCATCAGCTGACCGATCACAGGGCGAGTCGGGCGGAAGTGCTGACAGATGGATTCGTCACCCTGATAGAGCACAGCTGACTGCAGAGCACAGCGAATACTCAGACTGCATCAACACACACATACAGCATATGACACTCACCTGTCCGCAGGTGTATCCAGGTGCATCAAGTGCCTGTACATACACGACCTTACCCTGATAATACTTCATGAGCCGACAACATGTGTGGTCACAAAAACAGTACACGAAAACCAATCAGCACATGTAGATTTGGCATTGCATGTAAACACCTCTACTGGCTTATTCAGTGTTGTGCGCATGCCTGTTTACGCTTTGATGTCGAAAGCAAAGAAGAAGCCGATGATATTAAATCAAATGTAAATGCAGTTTTTTTACATTTTGAGATTTTTTATTATTTTTATTTTTTATATAAGCTCATTTTTTATTTTTTTTTTTATCATATACAGCATGTAAATGCACTCATTGGCTCCTGGCATTTCAACTTTTGGCTCAGCCAATTGTTTAAAACTGGACTAGCTGTCTCACCAATGACACATAGGGGGCGGGGCGGAGGGAGGGGTAAGAGTGTATGGGAACCCTTGCTGTAAATATTCATTATGTTGTCATTCTACAAACTTTTAGTATTTTTGGTATTTTTTCGAAATCCCTAAACCAATCACCAAACTTCCACCAAACTTGGCACAGACCTTCAGACTGTTCTGGAATAGTGTGCTGTGTCTTTTCTAACTGATCGGACTTACAGTTTTCCCACAGCGGATGATCAAATATCAGGAAAATCCCCATTCACTTACACTGACGGAATGTTCCTTAATTCAAACTCCAACTGTCAAATTCAAATGTAAACAAGGCCTTTAATCTGTTTTAACTGTCACTCTCTCTCTCTCTCTTTCTGTCTTTCTTTTTTTCTGTCTTTCTTTGTTTCTTCCCGTCTGTCTGTCTGTCTGTATTTCTTTCTTTCTTCCTGTCTGTCTTTCTTTGTTTCTTTCTTCCTGTCTGTCTGTATTTCTTTCTTTCTTTCTTTCTTCCTTCCTGTCTGTCTGTCTTTCTGTCTGTCTGTCTGTCTTTGTTTCTTTCTGTCTGCCTGTCTGTCCATCTGTATTTCCTCCTGTCTGTCTGTCTGTCTGTATTTTTTCTTTCTTCCTGTCTGCCTGTCTGTCTGTCTGTATTTCTTTCTTCCTGTCTCTGTCTGTCTGTCTGTCTGTCTGTCTGTCTGTCTGTCTTTCTTTCTTTCTTTCTTTCTTTCTTTCTTTCTTTCTTCCTGTCTGTCTTTCTTTGTTTCTTTCTGTCTTTCTTTCTTCCTGTCTGTCTGTCTGTCTTTTTTCTGTCTGTCTGTATTTCTTTCTTTCTTCCTGTCTGTCTTTCTTTGTTTCTTTCTGTCTGTCTGTATTTCTTTCTTTCTTCCTGTCTGTCTTTCTTTGTTTCTTTCTTCCTGTCTGTCTGTATTTCTTTCTTTCTTTCTTTCTTCCTGTCTGTCTGTCTTTCTGTCTGTCTGTCTGTCTTTGTTTCTTTCTGTCTGCCTGTCTGTCCATCTGTATTTCCTCCTGTCTGTCTGTCTGTCTGTCTGTATTTTTTCTTTCTTCCTGTCTCTGTCTGTCTGTCTGTCTGTCTGTCTGTCTGTCTTTCTTTCTTTCTTTCTTTCTTTCTTTCTTCCTGTCTGTCTGTCTGTCTTTCTTTCTTTCTTTCTTTCTTTCTTTCTTTCTTTCTTTCTTTCTTTCTTTCTTCCTGTCTGTCTGTCTGTCTTTCTTTGTTTCTTTCTGTCTTTCTTTCTTCCTGTCTGTCTGTCTGTCTTTTTTCTGTCTGTCTGTATTTCTTTCTTTCTTCCTGTCTGTCTTTCTTTGTTTCTTTCTGTCTGTCTGTCTGTATTTATTTATTTATTTATTTCTTCCTGTCTGTCTGTCTGTCTGTATTTCTTTCTTCCTGTCTGTCTGTCTGTCTGTCTGTATTTCTTCCTGTCTGTCTGTATTTTTTTCTTTCTGTCTGTCTTTCTTTATTTCTTTCTTCCTGTCTGTCTTTCTGTCTGTCTGTCTTTCTTTGTTTCTTTCTGTCTTTCTTTCTTTCTTTCTTTCTTCCTGTCTGTCTGTCTGTATTTCTTTCTTCCTGTCTGTCTGTCTGTCTGTCTGTCTATTTAAGAATGTCTTATTAATATCCAAAAGGAAACGTCTTACAGACTTATTGCAGATTAGCAAACAACGTCAGTCAATTTAACGCATCAATTCAGTGTGATTAATTATTTAAAAAATAACGTATAAAAAAAAAAAATCATGCAATTAATTATGTCCATTACCGTAATAATAAACTACGTTTAACTTGACACAGCCACCTAAAAACACTGTGTTTATGACACAACACAACCGATGCATGTGTATATTGACGTGTCCTTAGAAAAGCTCTAATAATAAATCTATCTCAGACAGATTGAAGAATTTAACTGCAGAATGGATTGCTGTGGACCGTAGGCCAATGACAGACTTACTGTATGTTCTATAATATAGAATTAAACAACATATTAACTTCTAAGTATTGTCTTATCAATGCTTTACTCGTCTGGCACAATATTGTAATGCATTTTAATTATCAGAGTTGTTTATATATATATATATATATATATATTATATTTGAATTTAACTATTTAATTGTTCTACATTCTCAGAAGAAACCATTCTCGGTGTCACGTTTAATGTGTTTTTGTTCATGTTTTGTGTTCATGTCTTTTATTTTGGAAGTCTAGTTCCCATTCTATAGTCATGTGTTTCATGTCATGTGATATTCTGTTTCCCTCCATGTTCATTTGTCTTGTTTTCATTGGTTATTTTTTTTTATTAATTCTTTTATTTTTTGAATTTTTTCCCTTTTCCCTAATTTGGAATGCCCGATTCCCAATGTGTTTTTTAAGTCCTCATGGTGGCGTAGTGACTCGCCTTCAGTCCGGGTGGTAGAGGACAAGTCTCAGTTGCCTCCGCTTCTGAGACCGTCAATCCACGCATCTTATCACGTGGCTTGTTGAGCGCGTTGCTACGGAGACATGGCTTCACACCATCCACCGCGGCATCCACGCACAACTCACCACATGTCCCACTGAGAGCGAACCACATTATAGCGACCATGAGGAGGTTACCCCATGTGACTCTACCCTCCCTAGCAACCGGGCCAATTTGGTTGCTTAGGAGACCTGGCTGGAGTCGAACTCGCGAGTCTAGGGATGGTAGCCAGCGTATTTTACCACTGAGCTTCCCAGGTCCCCTGTTTTCATTGGTTTATTGTCTTAACTCGTTATCAGTTCTAGTTTGTCATTGGTTTAAGTTTATTAGTCTTGTTATCTTGTTTATAGTTCTGTCTGTTCTTTGGTTGTCTTGTTACCCTTGTCTATGTATCCCTCATTTATTTTAACAGAATAAAGCAAAAATCGAGGTTACATTAGGCACTGACAACAGAAGTAAACAGGACGAGTCCATAAAGGCTAAAATGTTATATAAAATGTTAAAAACGCTCAGCCACAAAGATGTAAACGTTATACATGCTAACACAATTTTACTGTAAAAAAATCACTTACAGCATTTACCACTGTTGCGTCATCCTGACAATGAAGTTGTTATATTGGATATAACTTTAAAGAGATAAGTTTAGTGATTTAATCACACTGAAATGTAACATTTACATTTTTTGGCTTTACTTTTGTTTTGAAACAGTGAGTATTTGAACATTTATAGACTAGCCCCGTCAGTACCGTTTCAGACCATTTTGGTGCCCTAGGCGAGATCCCTATTGGTGCCCCCATCGGGTTGGGGGTGGTATGGCAGAGGCCTCCTCTTTGGCGCCCTCCCAGCAGGTGGCGCCCTAGGCGACCGCCTAGTTCGCTTAAGCCTAGAAACAGCCCTGAGCTCCATTCACTTCCATTCTAAATGTCTTACTTTAACTGCAATGTTTGCTTTTTTTTTTTTTTTTTTTTAAACAAGAGAAATTATTTTTCGGTGGTAATCAACATTGTCACAAATGCTGCCGATTGAGCTTAACTTGTATTGAACCCAGATTATTCCTTTAATACTCAGGGTTATGGGTTTGTTCAAATGAATAACCCTAACATTGAGCAATATTATATCATCAAAATGTAGTAGACGCAGCGTTCACTGGAAAAGCAGCTTCATCACAAGGGCACTGAATGAAAGTAGACGTCACGGTTGGTTTTGTTTCATACCAGAGTGGTGTCTTAAGACTGTTTCCATTGGATCATCATCTAACATCTTCACTCACTGTGACTGGGTGAACTTCCCAATACATCCCTGGAAAAGCAGCAGAGAGATCGAGAGATAGAGTAAAAGAGACCTGTATGCTACTTTTTCCCCATTCAAGCCCAGTCCATAGCGACATCCTGGTCTCATGAACATTACGTAACCGTGGCAACATTTTTGCAAAACGAAATTACGTGCTTTATTACACGTTTGGCTGCAGTTTCCCAGTGAAATGTCCAGTGGGGGGCGCCAAAAGCGAGCAAAATGGTGTCGTAAAACAGACCAGGTTTTCAAGGTGCATTTTAGGGTTAAATGTACCTCTTTAACCTAAAACTGTAACCTAAACCTAACCAACCATGTCCTAAAAGCAAATGAGAGGTGAACAAGACATCCTTCACCTAATCAGGTGAGCTACCGCGGAAGCTAATCACATCACGTTGGAATAAGTGAGTAAATGTAGGTGGGTAAGTGTTAAAATACATCGTTTTTCAAATTATGCATTTCAGTAAAAGTGTTTCGATATCATAACAGTTTGAAAAATAAGTGTAAGTAAAGTCATAATCAGCTGCTGTCTCGTGATTTGGGTAAAAGTTAATAAAACGCACAGCTGCTGTAGCGCCTCCAGTGTTCATTTCACCAGGAAACTAACATATCAAATACATGAAAATAAAAATAAAACCTAAAATGTTCTGGGAACATTCATTTATGGTTATATATTAAAAAGAATCTAATGAGAATGTTCCAAGAAAGTTAGGAATTGGTTTAAAAAATAAATTACCAAACAGGAACCATATGCAAACGTTAGGAGAACGTTCTGTGTTTGCTGGGTGTACAAAGTCTTTCTAAAATCATATAATTTTATGATTATTTTGTGGTGCTTTTTGTCCTTTTTGAATCATGACAGCGTCTCCCATACGTTAAAACAATATAAAAAAAATTCTCGTCAAAATATATTTAAAACGTGCTGTAAACAGCATGGCCTAAGAGAATATATTTTCCTAGCCCTAACCCAAAATTGAAGCGCAAGAAAACATTTCCAATATCAAAATAAATGTTAAATCTATAAATGTGGGTGGACTTGAACAAACTCGCTTTAGTAAACTTTTATGCGTGTATGAAATGTTAAAAATGTTCTTTTTAAAAAAATTGGATGTTCAAATAATTGCATTCATTTATAGATCAAAGTGATGAAACAGTGGGAAAGGCAACTTTTTTCTATTTATGCTCCCATAAATGATTTGTTCTTATATCCGCTGTCTATGCAAAAGAGCAGCGTGAACATTCTGCTCAACATCTCCGTGTTCCACAGAAGAAATAAAGTCATCTGCGTTTGGAACGTAATGAGGATGAGAAAATAATAACAGAATTTTCATTTTGGGACTATTCCTATAAGAGACAGTAAGACAAAAAACGTCTACCACAGTTGGTGTTTTCTCTCTGGAAACATTCACTGCTAATATATTTCACAGACACATGCATATGATGTTTTGATTGTCACGGAGGATATAATTTCCACTCAAGTCACAAGAACTGATGCACTGAGCAGGTGGGAGGGTGAAAAACATGACTTCACTGCCTTTGTAATGGACTTTAATGAGAGAATTAACTGCAGGTCAGAGCAGTCAAGCTAATTCCAGTGAGATTTCGTCAAGAAACTCTGAGGTAGCTTTTTGAAACAGAACATGCATCTTTTATGAAGAGAGAGAGAGAACTTCTTTAATTATACTGATTGAGTGCTACTAATGATCTTTTGAAACTCTAAATTAGAATTTATCCCATAATGTGATGCAGCATATTCACAGACGAACAGCACACATAAAGTGGCACGGCTGTTAGCGTGAGCACGTGCCAGTCATGATTAATGCCGCATTACGTATGCTTTACAAATTTGTCACAGGGCTTCGGATGGAAGCATTGTGGTTTTTCATGTTTGCCGATGCTTTGCTGGAAAATTATCCATGTCCTATTAGGCTACAACCTATTGTTTTTGTTAGTATTCTTCTTCTTATTATTATTATTCCTGTAGCTTTAAATTGCCCAATAACTCAAGCTCTTCTTGGTAAAAAGTTTTGAAATTTGGCACATTGATACTACAGGCCACGAGTACCTACCACACCAAAAATGGCCCGCGTGAGCCAATAGGTGGCGCTACAGACCACGCCCCAATCTGTCCATTTTCAAAGTGATGCTATTTCCACCCCATAAGTCCAAAATTTCTGAAACCTGGTACATATGCCTAATTTCTCATGTGGAACAAAAAAGCCTCTAGAACCCATAAAGTCCGCCATGATGGATTGTCCTGTACAATACAAATTTGTCCAAAAATACAAAAATCTACTCCTCCTGAACCATAGCTCCAATTGACTTGAAAAGTGGTCTGTATGTGTAGGATACATGTCTTTCAATTTGATATTTAGCAAAAATGAATACAATACAAAATGGCTGAAAGGTGCGCATTTATGTAAATGTCCACATTATCTCAATATCCATATGTCCAAAAAATCTAATGCCATTTTGACTAATGTTTTTTCCAGACCAATATTCTCCTCTTCCAAGGACTCTGACACTTTTGAAACACCCCAAACTAAATATACGATCCGGGTACCGTGCCCACACCTGCCATGGTCAACGAGTCAGCACCCACGCCTGCTACGGTCAACGAGCCAGCGCCCATGCCTGCCACGGTCAACGAGCCAGTTCCTGAAGCCTCGTCCGTCCCAGAGCCAGTGTCTGAAGCCTCGTCCGTCCCAGAGCCAGTGTCTGAAGCCTCGTCCATCCCAGAGCCGGCGCCTGAAGCCTTGACCACCCCCGAGCCAGATTCTGAAGCCTCGGCCATCTCGGTCATGACGGCCGCTCCTACAGCAATGTTCCTGGCTGCCTGTAAGAGGAGGAGGATAAGGGCTCCTGCTCACCAGTTGCTGCTAGCTCTCCCGACCACGGAGGCCGTTCCCCAGTCGCTGCCAGCGCTCCTGACCACAGAGGCCATTCCCCAGTCACTGCCAGCGCTCCCGGCCATGGAGGCCGTTCCCCAGTCACTGCCAGCACTCCCGACCACGGAGGCTGTTCCCCAGTCGCTGCCAGCACTCCCGACCACGGAGGCCGTTCCCCAATTGCTGCTAGCTCTCCTGACCACGGAGGCCATTCCCCAGTCACTGCCAGCGCTCCCGGCCATGGAGGCCGTTCCCCAGTCGCTGCCAGCACTCCCAGCCACGGAGGCTGTTCCCCTGTCACTGCTAGTGCCCACCACCAAGGAGGTCATTCCCCTGTCACTGCCTGTGCTCACAGCATCAAAGGCTGTTCCCCCGTCACTGCCAGTGCCCACGACCATGGAGGTTGTTCCCCTGTCACTACCTGTGCTCACAGCCACAAAGGCTGTTCCCCCGTCACTGCCAGTGCCCACGACCATGGAGGTTGTTCCCCTGTCAGTACCTGTGCTCACGGCCATGAAGGCTATTCCCTGCCACTGCCAGTGTCCATGACCACGGAGGTCGTTCCCCTGTCTCTACCTGTGCTCACAGCCATGAAGGCTGTTCCCCTGTCACTGTCAGTGCCCACGACCACAGAGGTCGTTCCCATCACTGCCTGTGCTCACAGACCCAAAGGCTGTTCCCCTGCCACTGCCAGTGTCCATGACACCGGAGGTCATTCCCCTGTCACTGCCTGTGCTCACAGCATCAAAGGCTGTTCCCCCGTCACTGCCAGAGCCCACGACCATGGAGGTCATTCCCCTGTCAGTACCTGTGCTCACGGCCATGAAGGCTGTTTCCCGCCACTGCCAGTGTCCACGACCACGGAGGTCGTTCCCCTGTCACTACCTGTGCTCACAGCCACGAAAGCTGTTCCCCTGCCACTACCAGTGTCCATGACCACAGAGGTCGTTCTCCTGTCACTGCCTGTCAGGTGTGTGTGTGGCTGAACTCTCGCACAGGTTTCCTGTCTTGTTTTTGTTGCCTGTTGCGTGCATAGCGTGGTGTTTCCCTTGCGATGTATGCTCAGGTTTCGTTAGCGTGAGAATGCATGGCATCGCTTTGTTTGGCGTTGTTACACATTCTCTCATCTTGTTTGTCGGTTGTCATGGGCGTATATTGCCTTATTGTCTTGTCGATGTGCGCTCATGCCATTCGGGTGTTTTGCCTTGTGAGAGCATGTGGCTTTGTTTTGTTTGTGTATCGCCGCGTGTCTCTCTGTTTTACGTCATACCCCGCCTCCTTATTTAATTTATTATTAGTTAATTTGCCTCACCTGTCCCCTGTTAACCCATTTGATTTCTCTCCCTATTTTAGTCTTGCCAGTCTTGTGTGTTCAATCGGTCTTGTGTCTTGTTCCAGTCAGTGTGTATTACCTTCCCTCATTCTGTCGGTCTGGTCGGTCCTGATTCCTCGTTACCCTCTGCCCCAGCCCTGGATTATATTTCCTTTGTTTTTTTTGCTTCGGGGTAGTTAATGTTTATTGTTTTCCCCCCTTGTGGGAGTTTTGGTTTGATTTTGATTCATTTTTGTATTTAAATAAATTCGTTGTTTTTTGAATCTCTGTGCTTGGGTCCTGAGCCTCTGTTATTCTCTCTATTTGTGACAGGGTCTGTAGTGAATAACATTTTTCTAAATACAGCTAATTGTTAGCGCTTACCGTTTTGGTCATATTCATTTATGTATATCAGCAACCATTTGATGCATGTTGTACATTTGTTCACCATAAAAATGGCTTGTTTTTGACCAAAATTCCATTATCGTCAGCAGGCTAACTGAGTAATTTGTATTATGGTGTCAAAATAAAAGTTACTCAAGAAATATGTATGAATGAACCTGGAGTCGTCCATGTTTCCTGTTCTTTCCGACAACAAAGCACGTGAACACGACATACTCGCAATTACCACTTCAGAAGTGGGAAGTAGGATAATTACGATAGCACATGAATGCAGCATAAGAGCTGTCAATCAACACCCACACTGGTTGTCTAAAAGAAAAAGCAAAGAGAACATGGTGACACTTAAGGATTTGTACCATGGTAATTACCTCACATTAACAAACATCTACACCTACACGCAATAATTACATTTAATATTTAAGCCTGTTTTCTAATAATGGGATCTCTGGTATTTCAACACAACAAATACACACAAACTCATCCCAGCAAAAGAGCAACTCTTGTGCGTGATCCAATAATAATGAAAAACTATTAAAATAATTTGATATATGCAAATACAACACCATTAAAGTGGAGCTGTGAGGAGGGATATGTCACCGAGTCATTATGTGAGGGATGCAGAGAGTTAGCATCCTGTGCTAACTCATTAGCAGTGCCCTCATGTCTGAGTAATTAATCACCCACCCCCCGCAGTAATAGCACAAACAGAGCAGCGTCCCCTTCAGAACACCTACCAATACAGAGAAAATCACCTGACCCCTAAAACACACCTGAGATCACCGTGACACACTCTTTGCGCTAACACCTGCTCAAGTTTCACCTAAAGACAAAAGCTGTCCTAAATGACACATTATACACTGTGCACTTACACTATATATGCACTCAGCCATCTAGATGTATGAACTGTCAAAGTGAGGTATCATCTCAAATAGAAAATGCTGTTTTTCAGATGATCAAAGTGACGTTTCAAATTAACTTAATGTGTTGCCGCTAGCTTTAGCGCATTAGCAAACCTCAGTCCAACACTTCACAAAAAAGTATATTCTCGCAATAATTTGCAATACCTCATGGTAAGTTTTGTGTTCCCTCGCAATACCTTTAACCATCCCTTACGAGAACTACGCATACAAAAAATTGAGAGCTAAGACAAACTTGCTGCAAATTCTTCTGATTTTCACATGCAATTGAGCTTGCGATTTGCCGCAAATGTTTGCAAGTTTGTCAGAACTCTCGATTTTTGTATGGATAACCATGATTTACTACAGTACCCACCCATACAAAAAATCTAGAGTTGCCACAAACTTGCCGCAAATTCGCCACTCACGATTATTTTCACAGGCAAATGTTTTTTTGCGGAAAACACTTCATTGTCGCCAAAGTTTTGCTGTAGGTTCACTACTACCGGTGAAAAGCTGCAAACATCTGGCAAACATCAATTGCAAATAACAAGCTCATTTGCATGTGAAAATAAGGAGTGCTGAATTTGCATCAAGTTCGCCAGAACTCTAGATGCTTAAGGGCAAAGTTGAATTTATGGTATTTGTAGTGAAACCAAAGTAACCACCAGTGCTGAGCGGATTACTTATGAATTGTAATCCGGTACGAATTACAAATTACATGACAAAAAATGCAATCAGTTACATAATCTTGTAGATTACATTTTTGGGTAATCTAATCTGATTACTTTTGGATTACTTTCAACCGAATTCTATTTTATTTTATGTCACATGCATTTGAGTAGGATAATCATTTTAACACAAAAGTACAAAGAGGAAGAAAATGTATTCCATTCTTTATTAGTAACAAAAAGAGCCTCACGAAAAGAGCTCATGACATTTTTAAAATGTGCATTAAACGTTACATGAATGAAATAAACATTAAATGTAACAGCAGTGGCAGAGCTTGGCCAAAGTTTATAATTCAAAACACTGAGACATCAGGACCCTTAGAGATGGCATCCACTAGATCCTTCGAAGCAATTAAGTTCAATGTGTGAGCTGCACACCATTGGTGTAATTTAATTCTTAAAAAATGAAATTTTCTTGATAGATCCAGTGGTTAAATGCTGAGGTAGACCACTCCATCTTCACCTGAACCAAAAACGTAAGCCCTATTCACACTGTCAGCGACAAAGTTACATGAGACCATTTATTTTCAGTGAGAGCTGGCAACTGCCGGCGACATGAGTGACAGTGACTGTTGGACACAGGATGTGGGCGTGTCACGAGACGCAACAAAGTTGAGAAAAGTTTAACTTAATACAAATGTAGAGTGATATGGCACAGTGACAACCAATAGGAGTGAAGACGGTGAAGCTCGCGTCATCCGTCGCCAGTGAGACACTTACAATGGAAGTCAATGGGGTCAATCTGTAAACGTTAATATACTCACTGTTTCAAAAATGAAATATGACGTGTACATGTCGTGATATTTGGGCAATGTTTTAGGTTTCAGTCTTTCTAAAATCTTTCCAACAGTTAACGTTAACCCATTTTTCTTGTGCAATGAGATGTATTCCCAAATGAAACAGGATATTTATAGTTTGCTTATTAAGTAGGGCTGTACAAAGTTGTGTTGTTTTGAACCACAAGTGGTCAGTGCTGGCTTCTCTGGTGGAGAAAACCTGATTGTTTACAAAAATGAAAAGGGAAAGTAAGAGAGAATCACATACACAAGTTTCAAATCCCAAAAAACAGCCTGAGGCTAACAGTATGAGCTCAGAGAAATGAAATGCAAGCATGTCATGCATGTGCTCTGGCATGTCCTGTCTCACGAATAAACTATTTATTCTTTGAAGATTTTCATTTTGTGCTTGGTACAGGGTTTGTTTGTTGTCTGAGACACCTGTTCGAAAATAAGCACATTTAGCGGTTCGGGAAACATTTCAGGGCTGTGAGTGCCACCAGACCGCATGCTTTGAATCATGCTCTTGCTGCCTGGAGCTGTTGTCTATAAAAGCTACTCAATGTCTGATCAGCACCTCGGTCTGCTTCACAATCACTGGAACTGATGCAGAATAATGATGAGCTGGACGCAGGTTTGAATCGGCACTAAAACCACCCAGTCTGGTGCAGTGATCTGTCTTACTAAACTGACTATGTCACATGAGCGAGAGTCATCTAACTGATCTGTGACCAGCACAAGAGACAGACAGATAAACAGACAGACAGAGAGAGAGACAGACAGACAGAGAGACAGACAGATAGACAAACAGACAGAGAGACAGACAGATAAATAGACAGACAGATAAACAGACAGACAGAGACAAACAGACAAACAGACAGACAGACAGACAGATAAACAGGCAGACAGACAAACAGAGACAGACA